>NC_088300.1:72861577-73164804 GCF_032854445.1 Liolophura sinensis
TAAAGAGGATCAAATACACTGAAAGCCCAGTAATAAATCTTAATATCAACACCCGTTCTGCTTCTAATGTTGACATTTAGCATTTGAATGTCCCTCCGATTAGACGCACAATCCAGATTTCAAAAGAGAATGAATAAGTTACTTTGGCCAAACGTTGGCGCCTTATGGGTAAGATGGTGACACTAAAAGTGTTATTAAGTTTTCAAACAAGTCCCTGTGGAATATCCCGGTGGTATTTATTTAAATTTACACTGTTCTTTTCCTCTGATGATTTTTTGTAATGTTATTTTTTGTCAATGAAAGTTTCCTTTTCAACATTTTAAGACATGGGCATTTTAAAACAACTCCTTCAGAGAAAATGTGTTACATGCACTTTTCGTTAATTTCCTGTACACTCAAGAACAGAAATCGAGTTTTATTACCAAGGAACCACCTATAATACGTGAATACAGCCAAATGTTTAATTTATATTTCAACTAGTGTTTATGGCTAATTGGATTTAATTTACTTGTAAATGTCGTCATCCCAATAATATTTGCTTCTTTATTTCGTCTTTGTTCACATCATACATCTGAGGTGCGGCAAGCTCAGAGATAGTTATTCTCGTGTGTTTAAGCACCTCTTATTTTTGCACTGGACAACTTGGTTGTGTAATCGTACATAAACGCCTTTAAAAGTACATACCCCAGATCAACAGATGTACGCTGTTCACAAAAATTCTTCTGTTACATTTGTATGAACGATTCCAGGTGTCATGAACAGACATTCATATACCAGCAATCAACCATAAAGGACGTTTCGGGATACAGTACAGAGTAGCCTTTGCGACAACGTTGACGAGCCCACTGGGCGGAGTCTCTAACCACAATCCCATCGAGGACAGTACATAGTGGTCTTTACAATAGCGTTGACAAGCCTACTGTGAGGACTCTCTAACCACTACCTCACTATAAGTACTGTAAACAGTTCACATTAACCTTTACGACAGTACTGACACCTCTAACCACCATCCCATCGTAAATACTGAATACAGTACAGAACAGATTTTACGACAGTAATGACAAGTTCATTGAACGGAGCCTCAAACCACTATACCATCGTAAATACTTTTACGACAGCGCTGACAAGCCCACGATGAGGACTCTATCCACTATGCCATTGGAAATACTGTAAACAGTACACAGTAGCCTTTACGACAGCATTGACAAGCTCACAGGGCCGAGCCTTTAAACACTATTAGATCACTTATACTGTATACAGTGCACAGCAGTCTTTACGTAAAGACTTTACGGCAGATTGACAAGCTCAGTATACAGTATAGAGTAGCCTTTACGACAGCATTGACAAGCTCACTGGGCGGAGGCTCTAAACACTAACCCATCTTAAATGCTGTATAAAGTACACAGTAGCCGTTTCGACAGTATTGAAAAGCTCAGTGCATGGACGGTTGATCTTACCAATATCCACCGCATAAACTATATACAGTACACAACTGCCTCTACGACAACATTGACAAACTCACTGGGCGGAGACTCTAACCGCTATTCTATTGTCTGCAATACACAGCAGCCTTTACGACAGTGTTACCAAGCTCACAGGGCGGAAGCTCTAACCTCTACCCCATCGTAAATACTGTATAAAGTACACAATAGCCTTTACGACAGCATTGTAGATAGGAAAGCCCTGCTGAGCCGATATTCTTTTACTATGTCAGCGTTGGAGATGGGAAGCCTACTGAGTGATCATTCTTTTCACTAACCCACTGTGTACAGGCCTGCCTGTAATCTATACATTATATAGCCTTTACTCTAGGACTGCAGACAGGAGCGCTTACTAGACAGGTATTCTATCCACGATGCCACAGTACACAGTGTAGCCTTTACCATACTATAGCCTTGAACGAATCCTGTATTCCAAACTCATCGCACGCGATTAGCCGCTGGTCATTCATGTGGCCTCTGTTGATAACAGTTCTTTGATTAAAGCCCTTACTTTTACACGAAGAGCATGGTAAGAAAAAAACGCCGTCACTCCTTTGAAGTTCTAACTCTAAACTACTCGAGTTAACTGCGCACCACACTAAGGCCTGGTGTGTTTTCAATCTGAATGTTTTTGGTTTTCAAAAGTCTTTTGATTTTGTGGCAATGTTTTTTTATGTTATTTTTTGGGGGGAATTTAATTTTTATCGTTACGCGGAAGTTCATAAAATATACATGCACTTTTTTAAAACTTTGATAAATGAGTGTTCTTTCAAAAAGGCGACTTTGTTGTCCATGTTTTTGTTTGTTTTACTTTTCCATTGAAACACTCATAAGAAACTATATTTTCCTTCACTGTTTTGCCTTTGGTTCAAGATCTGACAGCCTTAGTAGCTTTACGGAGCTCATCCGCTCCTTTTCTTAAAATTTGTTCTGCCGAGTATGGTGCGAAATGATACCCAACAGTAAATCATATTTCATACCGTTCGTGTTTTATCAAAAAGTCCAAAGATAAATAAAATCCTATAAACAAAAAACTCGCTGCATCTGAGATTCAGAAAAAAATCACAGCCTGTCAACCAATCTACCGCGCAGGCAATATTTAATGAACCCTAATACATATGTAGCCGTCCGTGAGGAAGCTGGAAATGGATTTCACTTTACTAATTACAACTTAGTTGATCCTTGAATTAACATATATTTAAACGTAAATGTAAACGCAGGTGAATGCAGCACCCGCAGCAACTCCACCTGGAAGTATATGACGTGGAGGCGTAATCAAAAGTCAATATCTCGTGAATCAGACTTAACTGGTACCTTGATGTCATCATTGTTTCTTGATACAGCAAATATAATAGTGGTCTGACTAGTACTTTGCCGCCACCTGTATTTCCTCACTTTGACCACTAATAGGCGCCACACGTGACAGCCGATATGTGTCATCGCCACAATACACGGATGTCACCCAAGTTGCATAGAAAACTTCCAGACGGTGAAATGTTAGCCGTTATATAGGGTATCCACTTCTATATATTAGCTTGACTCAAGGACATTTGTGAAGCTAAACAGTTCACATGCGCAGCAGATAAACTGAGACCTTCAGAGGGCAGCTCAGCGTTTTCTGGCCCCCTAGGATAAAAGTATCATTCTGTGCTTTTTGTTATGTACATTGCCAGTGATACGAGAAGTGTAGCTTGCGAAAAGAGAAAAGCTAATTGATGGTAAATTATCTGGTTATTCTTTATTGCTTGTTTGTTCCAAGGTTTGCATCCAAAGACTCCATGATGTCAAAGAGAAAGGCAACATATGACGGCCAAGGGAAGAGAATTAGGCTTCTGTGATTCACATACACAAAACTCAAGCCATAAGATTTCTTCACAGGTGTGTCTGTTCATAACATTTTACAAATCATGACCGTATCATGCAAAAGACATGAGGTTGAAGTAATGCCATATCTAACCTTGAATAAAGCAAAAATTTAACAAATGCCCTTATACTTCAGTGATCGCATCGGTGATTGCATCCTACATCATGAACATGAAGCTACTGTACTCGTGGCGTCTAGACACACATTTTTATACCTGCCGTCGGCCAAAATGCCCGTTCCAGGTAAATACTCGCGAGGCCAGTTCCCAACACAACGGGATTCTTCGGTGGCCTAATGGTTAGAACGTCCGCTTCGAAGTCGGGAGACCCGGGATAAAAACCTGGGTCGAGTCACACCAAAGAATTTAAAAGTGGTACTTGTTGTTGCCTCACTTGGGGCTGAGCATTGAAAGGTTACATCAAGGAAACACGACTGGTTGACTCGGAGTCAGTATAATGTGACATGTCTGGGCGGGATGTCATGTGTGGTGTCTTCGACATGATACTTTAGTGGCGTCAGCACGCCCTGCCACAAGAAGACACAGTATATGTACATACACACAATGGCGCATTGTCGTCATATGACTGAAAAATTGTTCAGTTACGCTCCAAGGATTAATTCATTAATTTCCGAACAATGTTCAACAATATCACCAAAGAACAAAGAAAGTATATATAGGTATGAAGAGAAGGTGGAATCCTACAAAGAGAAACAGTCAACAGTTTTCAGAGACATAATTATAACAGACACATGGAATTATCTAAGTAAATGAACAAAATCGTTATCCGAATTGTGTAACTTAGATAAGAAGTTGTCGTTAATCAGAATATGTATCTCTGTTGGGCTGTGATTGCAATTGTTCATATATCCAAAATGACAAATATACATACCGGTTCCTAGCAGTATACCTTATACTGGGGCCTCCGTGGCCGAGATGGTTTGACTTTGGTCTTTTTCCTCCCACCATAATGCTGGCCGGAGTCGTATACGATAAATATTCTTAAGTACAGCGCAAAATACTAATCAAATAAATAAATCAGTAAACAAGTATACTGAAAACTGATGTCATGAAATGAAACCAGCCATAACGTAATCGGTCATTTCCCCAATTTCTTTATTTGGACATTGTGTCGGATTCGAAACCAGTTGAACACATTTTTACTTGTGGAACCTGTCTGACACTTAGATCGTGTACTTGTAAAATTCGTTATATCAACACTGTGATTTGCTATAACAACGTCTCGATTCAACAACCCTTGATTGGGTGCATAGACTTTGATTGATTACAAGTTTACAATCTAAAGATATACGATATTACGCCAATGGCGTGATTAGTACCCTGCGAGAACAATCATGATCTTGGAAGACCGTGCTGAACCTGACATGCTTACACAGCCTCACTTCAAGTCTGCAGTTGACCCTCTTACCCATGATGTCTGATAACCTCTTCTCGAACAATTTCGAGAATCGTGCACATGTTTATTAATGGTTTTCCATGTAGTTGACACATGTCGTGTTTTTCTGAGACCGACCACTGTTGCGGAATAAGCATGCCTAAGTTATGGAATAACCTTCATGCCTAACTATCGTTATGCTATAATCGCTTTACAAGGACTAGTCCTTCCACAAAAGTGTTTTATTTGCTCAGCTGACAAATAAAAATAATGGCTGGATTTACAATCAAGGAATGCCAGCCCTCAGAATTAACGGGAAGTTTAAACTAATAACTGCAATAATAATAATCACAACGGATAATTTTTTTAACAAAGTTATTAATTCTCTTGCATCTGTGCGATTATGTCCGCTTTGCTGTCTTTTCATTCAATGCTATTCTTTATTCATATCTTCTCGGCCTGACGTATACCAATTAACCTGATACAAATTCACGGCACGAAATTTCCTTTTCTTTCTGCGAGCAGACATCCGTTATTTTGTCTAGCGCACCTCGTTACTTAATTCACACAGCTATGTTTAGTCCTTTTGTGTTTCCATGATGTTGGCTACTAACCTACTTTCTTCATTCTGTTTACTGTGTTCAAGAATACTCCACCTGAAGTCATATATTTTTGTGTGGATGAAAAGCGATAGAGCCCGAAGAAATCCAGAATGTTCCCTTCTTCGTTACTGACGATCTCCACTGTATTTAGTACCAACTTGTCGAGTCCAACGATAACGGGTGATTGCAAGACTGATTGATTGAATGGTTGAATGTTAAATTAATGTCGTACTCAAGACCTAGGACTATGCCATCGACCTTTGTCAAGGTCCCACTAACAATAGGTGATTGAAATCGTAGCACGACTTGTTTGTTTTTCCAACGCGTGAACAAATGTCAGCCATCATGGTTACCTCACGTGAGTAATACGTTGACTATTAATTATGGACAAGTGCAAGAAACGAAGAAGAAAAAGTAGATCTACCTTAGATACGTTTGAAACGTATAAAACGTCACTTAGAAAGTAGGGAAAACTGTAATAAATATAAAATGTTTCCATTTGAGATTTCGTATCCCAAAGTTTTTAAGGTGGTAAGGATTGCAACATCGTGTTCCTCAGAACAAGGCTCAGAAGTGTGAAGCTTTGATTTGATGCTTTACATGCCATTGTCCCATAATTATTTTGACAAAGGTGTCAGTTCCTTTGCTCGTTCCCCAGGCTCTGCCCGGTTTCCCCTAAACCCCCAAACAATCTGGCCGACATCGTATAAGTGAAATATTCTTCAGTGCGGCGGAAAACACCAATCATATAAATAAAAAAATAAATCGATCCACTGATAGAGAATAGTTTAGGCTTCTAGGTGGCAATTCAAATGAACTGTTCATTTCTTGTTTATGCAGAAGTGTATATAAATTATCCAACACTATTTGTTTGTTAGAAAATAAGAGGTGAAAATATGACTAACCGACCGGCCGACCCACCAACCGACCGACCGACAGACAACACGATTTGTGGAGCTGTCTGTCCGGGGAAAAAGCTGTATGTCTGAAGTGCCTACTTCAAGTAAATGGACTGTTAAATTGTGTGATTGCAGGGGATTTACCTATGTGTCATGTTTGTCTCTTGGTCTTCACTATAAACCTCAATACAGGGATGCAGGCCTAAAGCAGCCCGAATAATATACAGACTAAAATACATCCATGTAAGAAAATCAGTGCCTGAAGGTTGTCAGTCTTGTATACGGTTTCCCAGTTCATTTATTCTGGAAATTTGTTTGATTATAGGTCTACTGTTCATTCTGTTAAATTAAGCGTATTAAGCGTCTTCTCCACAGCCACAGATAAATCGTTAACGACCAGAAAAATCGGTACTTGATGTAAACTTAATAATTTCCACACCTTAATGAATGCCAAATACACATCATTCGTCATTTATTTGTAAACTCACATGTTTCACCTTAAGTTGGAACAATGATATGCTTGAGGGCTTCAAATCCACCTTATGTATCCACCATACATTCAAATCATGCGTGCACAGGATTCAAAATCATTCAGGTTTTGCACTTTGCATTTAGCTCTTAAAACTTTAAATGAATATGAAAGTTTTCAGGTTTATTTGCTATTGCTAGATGTGAGATTTGTTTCATTCTTCCCAGTTTAACATTCAGAAATACTGATCTTTATTCTTGCATACACTAACCTGTAACTTGGTCCTTTCCAATGTGCTGTCCTCAGGTATGACAAAGCTGTACGCTATAAAAGATAGATGTAACTGGGACATCCAGAAGACATCAACAAGTTGCAATTTTCGGCCGCACTCCGTATCGTCCGGTTAAGATAGACAAACTCGTGGAACTGAACTGGACTGAAAACCAGAGGATGTGCGCGATAGACAATGTGCTTGGAAGTGTTAACTTGAGATATTGTTTTAATAATGAGCAAACGCGACAATTAGGAAAGATGATCTTAATTTTGGGAAGAGCAGCCTTCTGCACGAGAACTGCAGTAAGGTGATTTTCAAAGTCTGGATGCTGTACTAGTTGTTACGTTGGTCACGTTTATGTTCATTGCAAAGGTACATAGTCTTTATTGTTTAGGGATAATGACACGTAATCAAATATACCCACAGGATGAGTAAATTAAATCTACTGTACTAAGCGGTATGTGTAAGTCATACGAGCCTAGAGGCAGCTGCTCGTTTTGAACGAAAAAAAACTCAAGGGCCAAAATGTTGGTGTCGTTTATATAGTAGAGATCTCATTTGTACTCATCAAAATCTCTAACCATATGGTGACATATGACAAACTCAAGTAAAAGTGAAATATTCTTGAGTATGGCGTAAATCACGAGTCAAAAAAATACATAAATCCAACAAGAATTGCTTGTGTTTCGCGTGTAATGTCGCAATCTCAGTATCAGAAAGGGTAACAAGATTTTGTACTTCAGTATATAACGTGCATGTTGTGATTATTCGTGTATCTTATGCCGTTTCTATAGGTCAACAGTTTCTATAGAACAGGATAAGAAATGTGCCACATTTCAGTCATTAACATGGAAACTCCCCACATCTACTCTTAGGAAAAATCCCGTCAGTCTCGTTCATGGTAAAAATACATCCGTCATAGACAAAGAACTAGCAACGCTGTCAGGCACCTTGAAAATAAAAAAAAGGCAAGTTCCGCCTATTAAGTCGAATATTTCTGAATTTACGTCCAAAGGCCTTTTTCTGTCGTCGTATGCTAATAAATCATACAAGTAGTACACGCTTATTGAGACAAACGCATTTCTACACGCTCAGTTGTTTTTATGGAAAAAGCCTTTCACGTGATAGGCGACGTGAATACCATGCCTTCAATCACAATATTCTCTTGTGCTAAGTCAACAAACACACTGATAACGACAAACACTTACAGGCTGGTCCTACCTGACAGTGTCAATACTGTCACCAACTTAGCGTGCTCCACGAAACGCCCTACTGGCCGACAGGAAAATAGAAATTCGCAATTATTTATAACTTGCGCTTTGCACCTGATTCAAATACCGCATGCATGACCAAACGAACTGTATGGTTTGACTTATCGGTTTTTCGCTTTACCGAACAACACGATCACTGTCTTTGGTGTGTTCTCTTAGGCTACTTTGTCGTACGCTGATGATGTATGACCGCTTGTCACAGTACAGTAGGCCTACAGCTTGACTGATGTACAACAGACAGAACAGTCATATTAGTGACTTTGACTTTTCCTGACATCAATTGTCAAATCAAAATGAAATCTTCAAGCAAGAGTAAAAGAGAGAAATTTTGACAAAAATCTACCGCCATCAGATAAATTAAGAAAATAGAGTACCACATGGCGTCCTACCAGAACTTAAAGATTCTGTTTTGAAAGATGTTCCCAATACATAAGCACCTTGCTGAGTTACCCACAGTTGGTTTTCAAGCAATGATGATGTTGAACTTAACACAACTTTATGTCCATAAGACAATCTAAGGCAGGAATGTTCTCTCTTGGCATTGTCACTCAGGCAATAAAATGTACAACAGCGAGTTATTATAAAGATGTCAATGGTGAGTAAATGATACAGTGCGAGGAATCATTCTGTTAAAGACCGGTGAGCCGCCGTAGAGTTTGATGTTGTCCGCTTGCATCTAACTGTCGTCCGCCTACCCTCCGCAACCTTCGTTTAACGGTGCTGGAGTAATTCTACAAGACAAACAGAGAAGGAAAGATGAGAACATTAACACGGACAAATCAGTGGAATTGGTTAAAACTTCGATTACAAATCAATTAAAAGGTATGATTTTCGGTAACTAGTTATGGCTGAACAAATGAAATATATTGTGCATGGAACTGGAGCCACGTCTGTGTATTGCTTAAACAAATCTTCGTATATCGTTAGCTCGCCTAATGGAACACTGCACCTATCACCTTCCATTAACTACACATGTAAATACACCACTTCCTACGTCCGCTAATTGGTGGCAACATAGAAAAATACCCGGGCAAATAAATTCCGAAGTTTACCAGAATGATAGTGACAATATTTGTGTCTACACGTAAATTTCTGATAACTCAGACATGCTTCCGATGAGCACGTTTTTGAGCGTGTGGTATCCCTGCCTGTTTGCTCATCTGATGAGTGGTAAGAAGGTGCTAAAAGCCTTATACAGCATTATCGCCCTTTAATATGTGCTATCAAGGTACAAATAAATCTTTAGTGTTTGTAGCCCCTGCTATGAACACATATGGACATGTTTGCAGAAGCTTGTGTTAATAATCCACACACACTTACCCGCAGGACAGTTCGTATAATATTATATTGTCGAGTTGGTTTCGTCGCATGGGAACTATCAGATCTATATACGCATGTGCATTGATTCTAGCATTGGTAAGGGTGTCAGTTTCCAGATTCAGACCTTATCACAAAGTGAAATTAACTTAGATGGCCCTAATTTTAGCAACAACCGTTTCAACCATAAGCTACGAGCTCAAAACGATAGATAATGTCCATTCAATTTATTTATCTATTTGGTCATTCTATTTGTGAAGGCTATTACGTCAGCGAAATGAAACCTGCTAGGATTCTGCTTTGTGCTCACCCAGAAATAGTGAGAGGGGTCTGATTGCTAGCGATTGGAAATAAACAGTATATTTCCTTTATACACAGTGGAACAAACGCAGGACAAAATGCTTTTTTCATAATTGCCATGAATTGGTCATAACCTTTATGTGGATTTAAAGTTTATTATTTCCACTGACATAGCTGAAACATTCACCCGACAATGGCATTTAGTCCATAGACGGGGCAATTCTCAATGGTGTATCAAGAAACCAGGCGTTTCTGGTTTAAAACCAGTTTCAGAACGCTTCGGTGGCCTAATGGTTAGAGTGTCCCGCCTCAAAGTTGGGAGACCCGTAATTTAACGCGGGTCAGGTCATACCAGAGACTTTAAAAATAGTACGTGTTGCTGCCTCGCTTGGCGGTCAACTGTGATAGATTGAAGCAACGAAAACAAGACTACATATAGGTTGGCCCGGTGTCAGTATAAAGTGACTGTGTGGGGTGTCATGTCTGCTGTCTTCGACAATTTGACGGCATGGATTCACCCTGGCACAACAAGACAGTATATGTAAGCACGCATAATGACTCCTCCTCGTTGTGTAACTGAAAAATTGTTACAGGAGAACCCCCAACGCCTTTATTTTCTTACTTAATGCTCCCTATACAAAATATTTTTGCTATGTTAGTATGTAAACTGCATTTTAAAAAATATTATTTTAATTTTAATATTATTTTAATATTATCTTCTCGGCCGCGGAGCCCTCTGATCGGATGACGTCTTGCCATGAAGACCGGCCAGTATTATGTATTGAAAAGCCGTGCAAAGCATTCACAAACCCATGCATTAGGCCTACGCACTGTGTATTTTTCCTGAAGCTATCGTATGACTAAATCTACAATTACCCAAGTACGTGGGAAGGTCTGTCAGCAACCTGGGATGTTCGTGGGTTTCCACCAGGCTCTGCCGGTTTCATAATGCTTGCCCCGTCGTACAGGTGAAATATTCTTGAGTAAAAACATCAATCAAATAAATAAATAAAATAAAATAATTAACCAAAACGTGTAAACCTCTTAATTAGCACACTAAAATCATATAAGTAAAACAGTTTTACAACAATTATTTTGAAAAATACTGGAGTTATTAAATCTATAAAACTGAACGTAGTGAGGCGAGGTTAAGGCCGGGCCAAGCGAAGAGCGGCCTGTTGGTATCGTGCAAGTTTAATTCATTTGAATACCCGTCTTATTCATGAGACACGGTAAATATGGCCACTGAATTTTGCGAAGGCGGCCATGTTGAAAGCATGATAGGAAAAATACCAAAAAGTGTTAACCGCCCCAGATTCTAAAATATGTCTGCGATGGACGCACTGCCTGATGGCACATAATCAACATTTATCTTTTCAACAGCCTTTTCTGTGTGACTCCTACCGTAGTTCGCGTAAGAGCTCAAAGACGATTTCTCGACGAAGTTCAGCTTTGAGCTATCGCAAATGAGCGATCGGCTCATGCTGTATGCTAGCTCCAACGGACTATTCACGCTTTCACATTACTTGATTGAAAGAACATGTAAATTGATATCTTTCAGTGGAAAGTGTTCTCTTGGCACTTGCCAGATACTTTACTCAATACTTATTATTCACAAGCATTGCTCTTTTCATTCTGCTCTTTTTTTTGTACTGAGGTAAAAACGGCATCGGCCGCACGCTCAGAACAGCGATGGTAGAAAGATACAAAAACCGAACTCAGTGTGTTTTCACTTTTAGTACGAAGTGTTTTCAATTAACCTGGCATATTTCATTAGCAAATCTTTTTTTATTACATCACACTTGAGTAATATATATATATAACGAATAATGCATGGCGCCGTGCACGAAGTCAAATGTTAATAGAATCTGGAAATATATTTCAAGCAGGGAGAGAAATGCGGTTCATGAAAGAGATTTTGATGTCTAAATTCACTATGTAATCATTATTAATAGATGTATTCCATTTCCTTACAAACTGTTGTTTTCATCTCCTAGATCCTGTTTTTTTTTTCTTTAATTTTAATTTTATTAGCCATATACATGGCATATTTTAGAAAGAAATAACAAATAATTATACAATACAGTGGATACATTAAAATAATTCTTTATGATGTGTATATACCTGTAATATCTGATGTATATGCCACACTGTCAGTATAGTCTGAGACTGCAGCATCCTCACTATAAATACTTCAAACTTCTGTTAAATGCATAACTTTTGCACATAGAGCTAATTATGTGGTACCTCTTGTTAAGCTCTTTTGCAATTTATTCAGTTGTTTTATGCTAACTCGAACAATTTTAACTCATGGAGGGAGGAAAACCGGGCAGAGCCCTGGGGTGAATTGAACCAATTCAACATGTATACCCTCTGTATTGTAAAGTGAATCTTAACGTGCACATGATATCACATTTTGCTGCTCGCTTACAAACATAGACGGTAATCACTGATTGTGTGTTAAACGTCAGTCTTAATAGTTTAAGAAATATGGCTAAGCCTATAGATACATGGGAGATCTATAGGAGGTGGTAATTTAACATGGGTTCACAGCCTGCAACAAAGTCTGATTTCGAATTATGATAGAACCAATGTGCTCACTGTATTTATTTCATTTATGTCACATGTACTTAAAATGTAGCAACTCATACTGATCAATGATTCGTTTCTATTTTCAAATTCATTAAATATTTTTCCCAGTCTACTCCATGTTATTGATCCCTTTTGTAGGAGGGCATCCGACTGATGGAAGGGCCAACTACAAGATTATTACATGTATAATGGAGTAATTCACCACATGCAACCACACAAATATATATTTTCTCTGTTTACTCTTTTCAGCTTCTATATAAATGGCTTATCGTAGAAGATAATATATGACGTTACAGCTCCCGCCTGAGGTTGAGGTGTTCAGGCCAGATGATCACCCAGTCGCGAACGCGAGATTGGATTCTAGGACATAATTAATTAGTCGAGAAAAACGATTAAAGTGGACTGAAGCACCGAAGGCTCTGCCCCCTGGATTTATATGAAGATCTTCAGATGTAATCCATTACAGATGATGCCGTAACAAACTACATACGTTTACCACATAGGTTTACCACTATACTTCTATACTTACTTTACTATCGTTTATGTTTGCATAAACCAATTGAGTACTTTTTTCGATAATTTCTCTGAACAAACACCACAAAAATCCCCGGCAATGTAGCATGTACCGTTTAAATAAATAATTTTGTGCAGATACATGATTCATTTTGAAGCTTCAATAGATACTTTCTGATTATTGCAAATAATAAATTTGCTTGAAAAAATAAATCCAGTATAACGTTAAATTTAATCCGCTATACTGAAACTGGAAATGTGTTTACCTTTAATGGTTATGAATAGTTGGGTCAATGGCCGATATGCTGGACGCGGAGTTGTTGTTGTTGTTGAAAAGTGTCAGTGCCGAGGAAAGATAGTGTGATGTTATGATGATGGCCTTATTCGGCTTTCACAGAAGGGTGTAACGGGCCCAGTTTTCTAGTGCTTATACTAGCAGTAGCAAACGAGAAGTACCCAATAGCTCAGATGGTACACAGCTCGACTACGGTCATGAGATCCGATTTCAAATCCCTATCAGCGAAACAGTCAATTTTTTAAATGGAATCTGTGAAATTAGTACGTCACTTGAACACCTGGTACACGTCACTGTGATTATCCGGTACACGTCACTTGAACACCTGTGATCCGTTAGCAAACCGGTATGGAGCCAGTGTGTAAATGTAGTTATTAATTGGCCTAATACACTGTATAATGTATATCAACATGTAGTCCTATGCACTACGTTCGGTCTTAGACTTTCTCTATTTCATATTAATCTTTTTGATTTTTTTAAAATTTATTTTTGTCTTCATTCATAGATAGTATTAAATTTCTTGATCAGATTTGCTTATGTATATGTATTTATCTTGAGTAAAGGAATATAAGTCGAAGACCCTGTCAGTGGCAGATTGATCATGCACGATAAGCTAGCGCACTCTGCTAGATGACAGTCTTGTCCATGGACAATTACCAGACAAATATGTACCAGTCTTGCCGATAAACGGTCACTGTAGACATACATGTACATTTGTATTTCTGAAAGCATTGCTTTGTTTTCGGTTACAGCGAAGTTTTGGTAGTAGAGTTCGGGTGACCTTTAACAATGTTCAGCACTTCTCCATACACTAGACTTCTGTCACAAATTACCTAATTATCTAATTCTAGATATCCCACAATAGGTAACTTGGGTTAATTTTTGTGAACAAAATGTTTGCCTAGCCTGCATTATGTAGATATTATTTCTCCTCATATTTATGCCCATGGTAAACCACCGGCTTATGGCAAGTACATGTAACTATCGACCTTTCCCACATGCACGTGGGGCACAGATTTGTACAGGCAAGGTGAGCCCAATATGTACTAATATGTCGTTTTAGAGGAACGTGGGTGATGTCTAAAGACCACCTAAACGACAAAGCGCTGGGTGCTCTCGACTTTACCTAAATAAAAACCCGGACAACAAAGGCAAATTTGCCGATTCCCTGGCAACTGCTGGTATTGAACCAACATCTTGTGTGCCCTAAAGCGCCGGTCTGAAGTACAAACATATTGACCAGTCGGCTGATCTTGCCCTCTTGCCCCGGTAAAATGTGGTAAAACACAAACACTACATGTCTAAACCGTGGACGAATTTTATGTGTATCTTTCAGTAATATTGAGAATTGAAAATGAGAATCTATTTCCTACAAGAGTAAGGAATCAAGAGGAATGTACATGCATTTTGAAAATTACTGGCAATCAACGGTGCAATAAAACCTACCTGGAATTAAGTTTGCATATTGATTTTTAGAGTCTGGCACTTCTTATAGAACTATTTATTTATTTATTTGATTGGTGTTTTACGCCGTACTCAAGAATATTTCACTTATACGACGGCGGCCAGCATTATGGTAGGTGGAAACCGGGCAGAGCCCGTGGGAAACCCACGGCCATCTTATAGAACTAAATGATCCTGGTACATTTTCCAAAATTATCATAGGCAATTTGTGTATCCAGGTGTTTTTGCTGTCTATCAACACCGTTAGGTTATCTTCTAATCAATACGTATTGTGATGGAGTAAATATAGACTAAACGATAAGGTAAGCAAAATACTTAAATACAATCATCCTTCCGCACTTATAACACTGTGAAACCTCTAATGAGTAGAGCGCCCGCCTCGCAATCGGGAGACCCTGGATCAAACCAGGGTCGGGCATTACCAAAAACTTTAAAAATAGTAGTTGTTGGTGCTAGCTTGGCGCTAAGCACTGAGAGGCTTGAGAAAGAAGCACAACTGGTTGGGCCGGTGTCGGGGACGGGTTGACATATCTGGTGTGTTCTGTAAGACACTTCATTGATTGTTTACAACGTAAAATCGCAAACATACATACATATCGCTAGGGTATATAAGTTTACCACGTGTTTCAACTGAATAGAGTGTGGTCTGTCAGCAACCTGCGAAGGATCGTAGGTTTCCCCCTGGGCTCTACCTGGTTTCCTACCACCATAATGCTGACCGCCATCGTATAAGTGAAATGTTCATGACTACGGCGTAAAACACTAATCAAATAAATAAATTATCGAATCTTATAT
Source organism: Liolophura sinensis (assembly GCF_032854445.1). Taxonomy (NCBI): domain Eukaryota; kingdom Metazoa; phylum Mollusca; class Polyplacophora; order Chitonida; family Chitonidae; genus Liolophura; species Liolophura sinensis. The sequence continues at coordinate 72,877,108 of NC_088300.1, forward strand.
CAATGCGTTTGTTTCAGGATTTACTGCACTTTGACCTCATAGTGTTTCTACGCCAAAATCAACGTTAATGACAAACTTCGTTGGTTGGGAATAATTCTTACAGCTATTGTGTGACAATTATTATCTCATTCAATTTCGTCTCCTGACCCTTGCTACCACCACCAACCACTTCTCCAGCAAAAGACTGGTTTAACCTATATTCCACGGAAGTGTTTCTATTTTTGTGGACTGCATGTTTACGTTTAGTTTTGCTAACATAACAACGTGTATGTAGCGTACTACTACCTGGGCGTAACTTCAGCCTAGGCCTGCGGCTATTCTCACAAAGACTCCCCGGGCTGCGGGGTTTTATTCCAAATGCGGAAAGGTCGGATCTGATTCTGAATTAGTCAGTACGTTTTGTATATATATATATATATATATATATATTTTGCTCTTAGACCACGATGCGTTCGTTGAAAAATATAATCCATTAATTAAAGGAGTTTCTTAGTTCGTGGGCGTTAATATTCTCTGTGAAGATTTACGGGTTTTTAGAAAGCCATGGCATTCTAACAGAAATGGCAAAGAGAGCCAGTATTCAGAGCTGCGGCCCTGGCAAATTACACCTTGTAAGTCTTCACGAGTCCATACAATTATCAAACAAACCATAAGATACTTTCTTCCCCATCCAATTTATCCTAGTAAATTTGTCCACAGCTCCCTTGGTAATCCATCGGGTTCCACTATAGTTAACAAACTGAAAACTTCCCGGGAACCCTGTGCATTTTTTTTCAGTTAAACAGCTCATCATCCCACGCCAAATTTAACACAAAGACATGTCAAAAAAGAAGGCTGTGTGAAAATGCTGCATTTCAGTTAAAAAAAAAACGGATTGCGTAGAGAATCATTCCCTTGATCAATTTTAATATCCATGGTCGATAATAAATTTTCATTTTGATTTAGCCGTATACAACCTCTCCAGTAAGGATAAAATTGATCATTACTAGCTTTACCCCGAATGGTCAACGCAATCATTTACACATTGAAGAGTTTCTTACTGCATATACTCACTTAACAAGAGCAACAGACATTTTTACATACTGAACAGTTACGTTTCGCATCTTTACCAGGTTTACCCTTATTATTCACACCTTTACATATTAAACCTGTATTTTTGGCATCTCTACCCACTTTACGGCTATTATTCACAGCTGTGTGTAATCAACCGTAACCATTTTAGCATCTTTTCCCCATTTCTCTGTTGTATTTTATATCCTATGTTTATATTAAAACGATACATTTGGCATTTTTGCCCAGTCAGTTGCTATAACTCATATCTTTACATATCATACCTTTTTCATTCAGATCTTCACAAAATGAATCGTTACAAAATTGGCATCTATAACCACTCAACCGTTATAACCAAATGCCCCTTTCCCCAGTAAGGATATCTTTGCACTCCCACTCCCACTCCCGCTCCTCTCCCCGCACGCCCATTACCTAACCTCATATAATTATAAAAAGAGACGGCTAGTTGGATGGAGATTACATACAGAATGTATTGCTGCACTTTTGTCATTTTACTCCCTCTGAATTCGCTAAAAGTGTACCCCATGTCATTTGGGTTTAACAACTTCCGGAGTCATCGTGAACACTTTGCACTGGGATACTCAACTTTGAAAACGTTACTTCACCGTTATCATTTACATACTTACATTGTGAACCGTTATTATTCGACTTTACAACCACTTAGTCTTTGTAAATGTAGTTAAAACTCCACATATTGATGTGTTCCTCTTTGCAGCTATACATAATGCAAACATACGTACAGATTTAACCGTTATTAAGAGTGAATTTCAGGATATAGGACTTACGGCCATCCTTATGGGGTGAAAGACACATGTAAACAACATTTATCGCAAATTCCAAAAAATCAGTGGAAGAACTAAACATAAACAGAGAGGCTGCAGGTACGGCCAAAGTAAGTGTGCAACCAAAGGAAAATATTTTGGTCATCATGAATAATAAATGTTTGACTAGCAGTACATTATACTATGCAGATCAAATATAAATATGAACAGCATCCCAGTATCGGGGAATACTCGGACAATCACTAGCTCGATTGGTATTTTATGCCGTACTCAAGAATCGTTCACTTATATGACGGCGCACAGCGTTATGATGGCAGGAAACCGCGCATTGGTGCAAAATACTGGTACTAAAGGTGCATGTAACTCAAGTACAAAGAGTTTGATTGCACACAATTTAATTTATTCATTTATTTATTTGATTGGTGTTTCACGCCGTACTCAAGAACATTTCTCATACACGACGGCGGTCAGCATTATTGTTGAGGGTGGGTTGGGTGGGGGTTGGGTTATTGAGCAGAGCCAAGGGGAACACATGATCAGGTGAACCTTCCCAGTTACGACCGGAGAGGAAGCCAGCACGAGCTGGACTTGTACTCAGAACGACCGCATTGGTGGGAGGCTTCTGGGTCATTGCCGCAGTGGCCTGCTGACAACCTTGGTCGCCGAGGACCCCACAAAATTAGGCAGTACATGCCTGGTCTGCAATGTCAACTATGTCCTTTTTTCTGTGGTGAAGCCTTAGCGAAGTGTCTTGAGAGGTTTAAATGGCAAGTTATAACAAAGATGGTCTGTAGGGGATGGGAGAGCGAGGTGTGAAGCACTGTACAGCGAAATCCGATATCCAAGAATGTAACACACCGAGTAAAAACCAGATTATCGATTAACAGTATGATAGTTGGCAAATGTTTACACATTACTGGTGAAATTAAACTTTTTGCGACTTTACCAAAGTTTTATTTCTAAGTATTTATAAAAATGCTTAAATACTGTAGTAGCAACTAACACGAACCTGGCACAATGGCTTAATTTCTTTATTTTATCTGATTCTTGTTTTACGCTGTACTCAAGAATTGTTCACTTATAAGACAGCGGCCAGCATTATGGTGGGGGAGGGCCCGGAGGAAAACCATGATCATCCACAGGCCGCTGGCAAGCCATCAAAAGCTGGACTCTTTGGTGAGAAGCTCCGCCGATCACTGCACCGCGTTGGCACTGGTGTGTTTATAGCCATTTATTAGATGTCACTTATCTATAATTATTTAAAATCCCGTGTTCTCACACTTAAAAAAGTAGTAACAGTAGAACAATACCAAGGGATCCAAGTACTAAAAGAGCTCAAGTTTTAATTGGTTATGGGTTAACCGCTCCAAAGTAAATTAATTCTTTCTTCTTAACTGATTAGGAGGTAACTGGTATGACATACGAGTTGACGATTCAAACCCGAACTTACCGTCAGCCGGTAAAACCACATCCAGAGGTAAACCCAAAAGCCCGTTTCACGAGTAAAATTAACATCATGATGTCTTAAAAATACAGATAATTTTAACAAAAGATGGGAACTGGAAGTTGTCAAAATTGCACGGATTTGGAATTTGGAATTCGGGTGTATAGGCTGGGATATGACCGTTGCGTATTGTCAGCTTGAAATTTGAAGCCCTGCTCCTCTCTATAGGCACAGGAAAAATATTCTTACCAAGGAACGAATCCTTTGTCTGCCTTAAAGCCGCATACATGCGTATAGACTCCATCAGTTATATTTGAAACAACAATCAAAAGAAAATAAATATATCGAGGCGTTAAAACAAATATTCATATATCAGCCGCCAGCAAAAATGTACGGTCAACATAAACAAAAAAAGACCAAATGTCCATAACAACACTAAACACATACCAGCAAATCACTAAAAGTTTATAAATAAGGAACTTGTTATGGAATCTGTTTACTTGATTGATTGGTGAGGAAACTCGGGAGAAATCCCAGACTAGGTTAAAACACATTTAATTCAAACGCCTAGACATTCCTTGTGTCTTTCCGTCTCAACTGTTTAACACTTCTCTTCGCGTGTATGAATGCATCCTACTTTCCGGCGGAAATCCACGACCATCTGCGTGTTGCAGAAAGACCTTCCCACGTATGACCGGAGAGGAGGACAGCTTATTCTGTACTTTAATTCACACCGACCTCGTTGGTGAGAGGCTAATTGGTATGTACGACATCACCAAAGAGAAGTAGTCAACAGTTTTCAATGATCATGGAAAGGAGAGAGAAAATTTCCAGGCTAATTAATTAGATCTCCAAATCTTGTACCATGCTTTAAGTTATCGATAATTAAATATAACTATGGCGCTTTGATGGGAACTGTTCATATCTGTAACGTGGCTATCAAGAAGTCAAGTTTTATCAATATGCCCCTATCTTCAGCAGCTTTTCCCACTGTTTTTATAGGCTTTTGTTTATTGCAATGTAAAATATCTTGAGGATACCGATTATATGAATAACGAACAATTTTAATATCAACCCTGTTTGTGACTCCAACTTAACTCACGCATTAAATGATATCATATATTTGGTGCTATAAGACAGGCAATGATACAGAGATTTGAGTATCGGTAATGAATTTGACGCATATCACATTAGTATTGGAAAATTTTCTCTGAGTTTAATTTTTATCTGTAGATGTATATTTCATTTTTATTCAAGAGACGAGAGTTTGGGGAATTCATTTAAAACACAGATTTTGGCTGAAGACGTGAATTGATATTTTAGAACCCATCCTATAACTATGATGAAGACACCGACTACATGACCTGAGAAATCACAAGTAACATAAATGTAAAAAGTTTCACTTTCAGCACATTCATTAGTCACATTGTCGGCTCCCTGCAGTCTGGGTCTTTGAAGCATGGGTAAAACATGAACTTTGTACATTACGGTTTCGGACAGGCAAACCTTGAAATAACAAAACACGAATGGTGTTGCCAGAAGGACTATTCAAATTCGCCCGCATATTGTACGTTGCTAGCCCACGATGGAACGTTTGGTGTCTGCTGTCAGATACTTTACTCTCTAGCACCTCACTAGTGATTCCAACTTCTGCTGCTGGGAGAAAAGGCTGCAAATATGACAACGTGTAAAAGTTGTTTAGTAGTAAGCTATGGCAAAAGGTTTCAAACGTTACAATAGAACTAATGGTTGATGCACACTTTGTAATGAAAGTTAATTGCAATCATACACAACATTTATCGAATTTTGTTAGACACACAGGGCGTACAGAGGCTATGTACGGGCACTGTGTATTATGTCCCAACATCTTAGTGGCGAAGACATCCCGGAGTATGGTGTCTAGACGCTGTATGTATTGATATTATGTTGCGTGGACATGTGGAATCATGGGAGAGAAGTTAGTATGATTTTCCTTCAAGCTGTATGAAATCATTGCCTCCAGTGGGATATCTTCACAGTCAATATGAGTGGGAATAAAACATGCACCAATGGGTTTCTCCAGGTAATGGCAAAAATCATGGATTATTGCAAACAGCTATTGATCGTGAGAAACTTCGTTATCTCTAGTCTCCTTCAGAATCACTCATACTGAAGCTGCGTGGATACAGAGGGCTATGTGCCGAAAGAACCTGCCGATATAGCGCCTCCAGGAAAGATAATTCCTGTGAGTTCCTTACCAAGTCGTTACCGCGAGACATTGCTTCTTTGTTTGAGGTTCAATCAACCCATTTTGTCCAGGCAATGCTCTTGGTTCATTTTTCATGTTCAGGGCACTCGATCTGTCTGTTTCACATGTTGAAGTCTGCGTCTGAAGAATGTACTTAAATGGCGTAGCCCCAGAGATTATGCGCCCTATAGCGATTTTTGAAGCCCTCCAGAGAGTTACATATTTCACAATCACACAATACTCTTAACGTAAATGTGTTGAATAATTTAGTAAATAAACACTCGGCGTTCAAAATCATCATTATTGCCTTCCTATCCGTTTAATTGCTTGCGAGAATATTACATGTTTTCCTTGACCACACATGTCGACCGCGTGACGGGAAAGATCGATGCATAAACGCCGACTGTCTAGTCCGTAACGGTGTGGCTTTTAGTTATTTTATATCGAAAATGGGGAAACAAGTTGGGAGGACTTTGGCAAATTAACCACAGTAAAGTCTAAATCAGGAATAGTGGAGCAGATGAAAAGTTAAAAGGGGCTTTTAAAAAGAGATCTTGCAAAATGCCAAGCTATATGACCTCCTCTTTCAGGTATTTAAAATGCGAAACTCTGTAATCTGCAACGCATCCTTTTCTCCTTACACGAGCATTTACACTTTGCGCACACTGCCGCATGAAACAATTAGAGAAAGGCTTGCAGCAATCGGCGATACCATGCTCGAACACCCCATTGGCCTCCATCGCTGAGCAGTTATTGTGCAATACGAGGGTGCTGGCGCCAACCTCAGCATCACAAAACGACAGTTTCCCTTTGCAAATCTGATGTGCAAAATTACCCCATTCAAAACGGAAAATTAAAGGGACGATGATCAGGTCTCTGTTTATCGCCCCTCGGGAATTTTCAAGATTAAAGCTTTAAAAAGTGGGACAAGCGTTTGCAGGAGTGAGTCCGTCCAGTTGGTAATGTGGGACAAACCAACAATGTGTAAGAACGTTGTCCTCGTTGCAAGAGTATAATCTGTTCATTTCATATATTCACACTGGCAAAGTAAAGCATATTATACAGAAGCCACCTAGACAGCCGCAATGAACAACATCACACAGTTTGGCGTTCGTCTCACAAGTCGCGAGTAGCATAAGGCAAGGGCGTGTATACGCATTCATGTTTATTATATCAACATGGTTCTTATGAACAGTTGCAATGAAATAATGATATCCGTATGTGTATTCGGTCTGGAAATTATCCTCAGGCTACAAGTTTGAAATTTAAATTGGATGCCATGCTTATAATATCGGCTGTTTTCCTTTAGCATGACTGAGAGCCGTTAAATGCTCGATTATGTCCAATAGCTTTGTTACCGGCTATACTCACTATTCATGTACTATTTCTAACATATTCCAATAGGAACTGGTGCTTAAGCTTGTTTTAGAAACCAGTCTTGCTACCTGAAATGCTCCTTCATGGTTTACGAGTGATACATGAGTGTCGGGCTTGACGCTTAGATTTGCATTGGGTTTATTTCCAGCCATAGACAAACAAATGGCGGTGTCGGAGCAAGGTGTCAGCAGGTGTCAGCAGTTTGCATAAAGCGTAAATGCTTCCATAAGGGAAGAAGGTCATATGGTTTTGCATTTTAAATATCAGAAAGCGAAGGTCAGTGGCTTGTATAGCAAAATCGCTGTTATCCACACCTACAGTCCATATATAAGCACCGGCCGGGTCAGGTCATACCAAAACTTTAAAAATGGTACTTATTGCTGCCTTGCTTGGCTCTGAGCAATGTCAGTATAATGTCACTGGGCGGGCTGTCATGTCTGGTGCCTTCGGCAGCATACTTCAGTGGCGGTAGCACAATGACGGCATGAACTCGCCCTGCCATAAGAAGACACAGTATATGTACACACATCTAATGACTCCTCGTCGCCAAATGACTGAAAAATTGTTAAGTACGACGTACCCCAGGTATACATACATACCTTCCAAGCCTAAAAGAGATATTGATAGTGCGTAGTGAAAAGAGGTTGCTGTTGGAGCTGAGTTTACAAGTTTTGATGTTCCTTCAAGGTCTTTCTCTGCAGATGAGAAAATGACGACACAGAATAAATACCCACTTTGTCTCGTTTGATTTCACGCCTTATTTCGATGGTTACTGTAAATCCCTGATTTATTACATAGAATTTACAAGTCTAGGCGATCATGGACCTTGTCAGTCAGCACATGGTCTACTGACAAGGTCTCTGCAGGAAACCTCCAATAGTAACCAGATTACCCTGGAACTTGTCAGTCAGCAGATGAAGATTCACCAGCGCTGTGTAACAAAGGTCGTCGGGCGGCCTTTGTCGTCACGTGAAGATTTACTGCCTTCTGATGGAAGAACTGACAGCCATGGATCTTGCCAGTCGCCACATGTATTTTTACAGCTCCTACATAATAATACCTACTTATTGCACAGGGTTTCCACAGGGCATACGAAACGAATAAAGCATAAATGTATGTTTTCCAAAAAAACAACTTTGTAAACCTGCATGCCTGTCCGTGGGTCGGTTTTGTCCTTCCTGGCTAGTCAATTAACGAAAGGTCTCAGATGTACATGACATCGATGTAGTATGAAGTTACTATCGAGGTATTATTAAGTGGTCGGTTTGATACAGGTACTGTTCTTTGGCAAATGCAAATACATTTATACCAGGTACCATTTATACCAGACTGTATACCAGACACGAGAATTTATACCCGGTGACTCTACACGGGCGTTATTAATCACTTCAATGCTGTCTAAAAACCTCAACTTCAATGCTGAACTAAATATAACTGCTTTTTTAGTATGACACCATTGAAGTTTAAGGCATATAATCCATATTCGATTATGGATTCTTCAAAACAGTTTTACACTTGCTTGGGTAAAATTGTCTCTCTTGATATAATACATGTAGATCTTACATTTCGCACTTTGGATTCTTGTATAAATATAAATTTACATTTCTTATCCACGATTATCAGTTTTGAGCGCTGTGTCAAAATGCCTTGGGGAAGGTCCAAAAGCTTTGCCTTATTCGCTGGTGTCTGGTAAGGGAAAAGTGGCCTGCAACGCTTTTTTGTCCTATATCTTTAAGGCCAGGGCGTAGTTTTTACTAGACCCAGCACCAGTTTGAACAACATCCCATTGTGCATCAGTGAATTATAGTTCATCCACCTACATCCCTATTCGACTTCAAATCTCCTGTTATGTGTTTGAATATTAATTTAATCTGTAATAAATAACAATGTCTTTGTTTTTTTTTTTTTTGCAGGCCTTCCTATGAAGACGACCGCTTGTTGATGTACATGTAAATTCCCATCCCAGATCTTACGAGTATGCTGTAGATGTTCCCAGGCTCCAAGACAAAGCACACGTGCCCAGAGCCATGTTCTAAACTGTTTATTTGTGCTTCATTTCCAACGATGGTGCTTATTATAATATCCACATCCGTTAGCCATCATAAAACAATGACCAGGGATTTATTCTAGCCTGAAGCCAAAACCGATTCTTAGCATGTAATGTGCGCGCTGTTCTATATGCAGTCGCGGACATATGAGGCGTTCTTCATCGCACTATGATTTTTCACTGCATAAAGTGTACAGGGTTGACAGATTATATTAATAAATATCCAGCCCTTTATCCCAGCCCATGTGCACAAAATGCATGTTTGGCACGGAAAACCAAACATAAAAAATTTGATAGACAGCATACAACGGAAAATAAGGATTAATAAATCTGAACATACCCACGCAAATATGCACACCAGCTAATTTACGATGTAAGAGACCTTGACAGCGCTTTGGTCAGAAACTTCCCCTGCGAGCAGCATGGTTCTTCTAAACTACGATAGCTGCATTTCTGCAACAGCCAGAGGGTTGGTGCTCAAGTCATTGTCCGGGCGGGTCCTGTCCGTGACCTTATATTGGTACTTCAGTTGGTTATCTGATGATTTAAGCCGTACTTAAGACCTATAATGTGGTCACTTGTCAGGTAGTAAGTTAACAGACGCGAACCATGACGTTCCACCGCACCTTACAATGCATGTATGCGAAATCCTTCTAATGTAAAGCAGCAGCTGGATAAAACCCAGTGACCTGACTTTCAGGGGCTAATGGCTAGATAATGAATACATAAAGGACTGGTCCGTTTCCGTATTACAATAACGTGATGGGTCTGCGAGATGGAAGCGGGCAGTGGCAAAGTAGTTGCGGCGCTTGCCTTTTAATAGCTAGGGGACACGCGGAAGGGGGAGGGAGGGGGAGGGGATGGTCATTCCCGGCTTTGCACAGGGATTTTGGAGATTCATCCTGCCTCAACGTTCGTTAGGCCTGTGTCAAAATAAGCGGTCGACGATGCTCATGATGTCGTTTACAGTATACAGTTGGTTTATTAACTGTGGTGTACAAATCTGTGCGTCACACGCGGCGAGATCGGACGGAAATTGTCAAAGGCCGATGGTTTACCCCAGCGCACTCTGGTTTCCTCCTGCCTTAAAAATTCATGTATATAACTTAAATTAACAACCAACTAAATAAATAAATGGTTAATTAAAATAAGAGCGCGTCGTGATTTCCCAGTGTCGCAAATGGTGTCAGTGTGGTGTTAAAATTAATTCATTGGTAATTTGATAAAAATACATATATGTGGAAAACAACGAAGCCCAATTTAACAAATACACGAACATAAACTACAATCTTCTTAACTAATTTGTGTTAAACGTCATCATGCTAGTAAATGTAAATGACTATGACTTAGGCTGACATAAATGTGTTTCAGTGAGAGTTGCCAGGGCACTGTTTTGTAAAGATACCTTTAGAAAAAGCACACGCTCTTGAAGCTCCCAATGCCGCAGAATTAAGCTCTTTTGCCTAAGGTAATCAGACATGTTGGTAATACCTGTAAAACGTTTTAAATAAATGCGTCGCTATGACAGTTAATGTGATCAGAGACTAAAGTTTTCTCGTGCAAATGAACCCCGGAGACTCTGCAGCCTATCGGATAAATTCCAGTAATACAAGTAGCGCCATAGTTTTTCAAAAACAATTAATTCATTTACTGCTATTAAAGCCAAACGCGGCTGAGAACGAACTATAGCCTGTTCGTAACGCTGAGCGAACAACGATGGTAAAAAAAAAACTAAGAGCCTTAACACGGAATACACTTTAGCACGGAAAGATAATGTCACAAGGAACATTCGGAACATTTTGTGCAGTTCTAAGATCTGAATGATACAATAGGTGGTTTTTGTCAAAAACGTGCGACATTAGTGGATTATATACTTCAGCATCAGTTTAATGAACCAGTATCGTGCTTATCAATATTTGTGATTAGCCATCTGAAGTGAATGCCTTTGTGTCTGACAGGACAATAATGATGCTAGTAGCTAAATGTCTCGTGACATGCAGGCTTGTTATTCATGTTCATTTTCGACATTAGTGATTGGATTATAGAATAGCATTATTTTTATACTGTATTTAATTCATCATACGTCGGAAAAAATATCAGATTCATTTAAATTAATTCTAATCCATGTCCTACTTATTTTTCCAATGCAAATTTCTGCCAGAGGTGCCCACGACAAGGAAGTAGATGCTGCGCCAAGCCGCGTAAAGGATTCAATACAATACATTGCAATTCCACATGTTTATTTGACTTGATCATCGTGGTGAGTTGAACTATCTGTATTTCAATCGGGTGATATCAAACCGCTGTCCTGTAAAGGATAACTGATACAATTTAATCACTTCTTCACACCTTTGAAATCTGACACACAGGGGGAATACTGGCTCATGTGTGACCGACATGGAGACGACGGGAAATACTTGCTCGGATGTACCTCAAAGTGGAAAAGGGAAACAAGGCACAAAGGGAGACCGACACACATTGGGTAATACTGGCACAATGGAGGCCGACACATAGAGGAAAATACTGGTACAAGGGAAAACGACACCGGTGGGGTATACTGGTGCAAGGGAGACAGACACATAAAGGAAAATACTGGTACAAGGGCGACAAGACACACAGGGGGTAATACTGATAAAGGGTGACAAGACACACAGGGAGTAATACTGGCACAAGGGAGGCCGAGACACAGGGCAAATCACGGTGAAACAACGACCGACTCACAAGGGAAAATACTAGCACAAGGAAGGCCGACGCACACAGAAAAATACTGGTACAACGGAGATGGTACATAATGGGTAATCCTGGCAAAAGGGAGACCGACGCATAAGAGAAATTACGGGTTCAAGTGTGAACGACACACAATGGGTTAAACTGAAACAAGTGTGATCGACTCACAATGGACACTACAGTTTCAATTGTGACCGAAACATAGGGGGAAATATGGTACAAAGGAGACTGACACATAGGGGATAATACTGGTGCAAGGAAAACCGACACATAGGAGAAAATACTGGACCAAGAGAGGCCGACATCTAGGAGAAAATTCTATTACAAAGGAGACGGACACATAGGGGATAATACTGGCACAAGGGAGGCCCACACATAGGAGAAAATACTGGAACAAGAGAGGCCGACGTCTAGGAGAAAATGCTATTACAAAGGAGACCGACACACAAGGGGGTAATACTGGCACAAGGGAGGCCCACACATAGGAGAAAATACTGGAACAAGAGAGGCCGACGTCTAGGAGAAAATGCTATTACAAAGGAGACCGACACACAAGGGGGTAATACAGGTGCAAGGGAGGCCCACACATAGGAGAAAATACTGGAACAAGAGAGGCCGACGTCTAGGAGAAAATTCTATTACAAAGGAGACTGGTACAAAGGAGACCGACACACAGGGGATATACTGGCACAAGGAAGGCCGACACACAGTGGGTAATACTGGTACAAGGAAGACAGACAAGGGTAATACTGGTTCAAGGGAGACAAATACTCAAGGGGAAATACTGGCACAAGAACACCAACATACAGGTGGTAATACTGGTACAGGTGATATCGACACCAATAGGGTAATACTGGTACACAGGAGACAAGCACACAAGGAGAAATACTGGCACAAGGAAGACTGACACACAGGGGAAAATATTGGTACAATGGAGACCGTCACACAAGGGGAAATACCGGTACAAGAGAGACCGACACACAAGGGGTAATGCTGGCGCCAGGGAGACCAACACACAGAATATTGTATTTGTTTTATAGTAAGACCCATCTAATGCTAGAATGTGTTTTCCTTTGATTTTCTGAAGGGCCCACTTTTAAATAATGAAATGTAATACTGTATACGCGTCAATATATGCCTTCCATGAAGACATTCACTGAACATAACAGGATAGTACTGATGGGAAATTGATCACCAAAGCAGGTGAATTTGTTGAAATAAGCACTGCGGTCTTTTGTATCCAGACCTGCCTTATACTGTTTTGATTTTCACAGCATCTTCCTAATCGACGTCATGGAAATGACGATGTCTAGTTTGAATATTGTGGTCTAAACCTCAATAAAACAAACAAACAAATAAATAAATAAAGACAGAAAAAATGCATAACCCGTCTTTCTCTATATAACAAGAGAAACAGCCAGTAAATTTTAATACTGCCACATACACAAAGTTGACATTCTAGAAATAATAATTTGAGCAAAGCAATAGCATCGTCACGATACTATGGCCATGCTGCGATGTGCGCGCAAAATATCGCAACAAAAACGATAATTAATATCACTGCCATTCGTCTTTTATCGGACCAGTTTATCTAACACGCAGTAACGAGCGGGAAAATGAGGAAGCCTTGAGAAAAACAGCGCCGTATCCAAGGAACAGGAGTTGCCGAGTTTTCCAGGCAGATATTGCCTCTTGTTTTGTGCAACTGCCTAGAGCTGGGATCATTCTATTCCTCACCAGGGCAATGGCGACGGCAACGAGCAGCATTTTTATAGACATTGTCAACAAATATTGTATCAGTTTTTGTCACAGATATCTACTGACATGAATTAATATGATATGACTTTCCTGTCACAGGATGGTATCCTTTTGGTCAGAAATCCAAAATGTCATATCATTATCATATGCCATATGTCATCTGGAGAGAATTTTGTCGTTCTGTAGGCGACACACCGGCCTAGGGAGTCACGTGCTAAACCTAACTTATCAATTACTCATGAGAACGTCACTGAACACATTGTCATGTAAATTCCACATCAGAACAACGTACATACTCGTTTTATAGAAATTATAAATTATTCTACTCTACAATTGACATGTATATTAAACCAGATATTATTTTCTGTTTAGCATGTGTGGTATATATATGATGAGGCTATCTGTCGGATGTGACATCATATGATGTGTCTGTCGGATGTGACGCCCAGAATGACAGGACGACGTTTGAATGTCTATTGCCACCAATTTATTCTTTCAGGCTGCTAGATTTGTTTGGTAAAAAATTTCTTTGACAAAAAAAATAAAAAAAAAAGCAGCGGGAGAAAACTGCCAGTCAGTTAAAAGAAACACGTTTCGTTAAACGAAGACACTGTTATTGTTTGTTGTGTTCTTTTTTTTGTCAGAATTTATCATCATTAATTTTAAACTGGAACTTGTCCGCAGGATCGTTTTTAGCACTGTCCCTTTGGGATGACCTGTTGACCGCAGGGAAATATGGTTGATATGTGCGCAGTGAAGAATTTGGGTCAATAAATAAATGAAGGCTTTGCTCATCGTTTACTCTTGGAAGCCTATCCGTTTCAATAAATTTATCTGACGCAACGTGTCCAGCTGACAATGGGTTCCCAGAAGCGTCTACTTATTCTTCTATTTACTTAATGGAAAGTAAATAATGAATTAATAAAAGAAAGTCATTGTTGTCTTACTCTTTATATACAAAGAGAAGCATTTCATTTGTGCTGAGTCCAAGGAGAGTGTTGGGATGAGATAATAGATATTCTGTAGGTGCAACTGCTGTAGGTGTTTCTCGTCAATTTATTATTCAAAGGTGCAAAAGAAGTGTGGGAGAAAAGTACACAGAAACCGGAATGATTTACTACATTTGGCAATTGGGATTGTTCAGATTTCCTTACATACTAAAGAAGTCTGTATTCAATGTCTAAAACACACTGGGCTGCACAGTGAGAACATGCATTATTCAACGTTAGAAAGTATATACAACGCTAAATTCAGAATTGGTTCAAGCTTTTTTTAATACGTTAATTATGGTTAGCATGGAGCAGGAATATCGCTCTTCACATGCTGTTCCCAACGCAACTCCGTACGACAACGGACAACAACCCAAAAATAATGGTCAACGACACATAATGGGTGTGATTTTTGTTGTTTAGTATCGCCTTTATTTCCTGTCCTTCGTGTCGCTAAACTAGCAAAAAACTGATTACATTCATGTGGTTTTGCCTGTCACGTGGCGTAGGTAAACGTTTTAGTATGGTTGCGATGTGGGGTTGATAACGGATTGTTGTGGCTGAGTTGGTGCCTGTAATCTCCACGTGACAGTATGGAACAACCTGTAGCAGTTCTGCTTGTTGTTTTTGTCATATACGTGTATATGAGTTATATGGTGAACAACTTGTTCGAGCTGTAATTGTGGTTATGGCAATAGGTCAATGGCCTTATGTAGCTGTAGTTGCCGTTACCACGCTCTGCAGGATAATCCCATAAACATTTTAAAAGGTAGTAGCTGGAACATTAAGATATCCAATTGCTGGTCAAACCACGACGCACATGTATGATCTGCCACTGACAGAAAAATAATTGGATGGTAAGTATGTCTCCAAGGCAGATAGCTGTGGTAATATGAATGTAGAGAAATGATAAATGAAACTTAATATGAGTCCTTATTAAATATTAGTAAAGGTCAACAGAGAGAATTTAACCGATGAGATTTCCAGCCATCAACACTGATAGGAAGGCGTCATAAATATGTTAGGTGCATATATCTCCAGGACATGCCTTAGTTGTTAGATATAAAACTTCCACCAAGAGGTAAACGAAATGCTGCTGCAATCTTGGGATTGAAAGGGCAATTTGTACATTCACTCATTATACTTGATGTCTTAGTGACAATAAGCGGTGGACGGCTCTGGTGAGATCGTCAATAACTTCCCAAATGTCGGAAGTTTATGCCAGGGACACTCACATTTCCTCCATTTTATATGAAATCTTCTTGAGTATTGTTCTTGACAACAACCAAATAAAGAAATAAACGAACTGAAACAAATGGTTGCTAATATATAGGTCAATGACTATTGTTTTCGTCATTTTACCCCATGGCCATGAACAGAAACTCAACAACAACAGCGACAACGCCCAACAAAAACGCAGTACATAAAATGTATCGTCTATTGACGTCATATATTATTAGAAACCATTCCTGAAACGGGTGTTGGGAGACCTATTGAAACATCACACCGCTTACCTAAAAGTGAAATTGTCCGAATGCGAACATAATTAGTGGGAGTAGAGCGAGAAATGAAAAGAAAGAGAAAAACATGGCACAACTGTTGAAGGAAATCAGTGGTAACGCTAAGGTAACTTATTAAAAGAAAGTTATTTTGTGATTTATGATTGCCTCCAAAAAATGAGCCATACCAGCAGCTGTATATATCCTTGAATCCAAACCGTTGGAGAAGCAAAATGAAATATAATTATAGTTTAACACATAAACTCATTCTGTGAGCTGAGGAAAGATTTAACGACGCGAGTACAAAAGTTTTCCACACGCTTACGTTATTCACGAGGGTTTACAAAACAGCAATGCAGTTTTCGCTTTCTTCTCATTTGTTACGGTTGAAGATGTGCAACAGGTAATGTGTAATTCCAGAAGTGACTTGTCTCACAGCGATTGGCAGTATGCAAACCCTTGCCTGTAGCATAGCCCTGCGTAAACCAGGAGTTAAATTAAAGGAAACCAACCATGCGTCTATTTGAATACTCAGATTACAATAAGCTTCGGATTATGCAAGTCTACTGATATAATTTGTGCAGAACTGAAACAAATGCACCTTCATCACGTGGATATGTTCTTCGTAAGTCTTCTATTTACGAATTTTAGTAAGTGTTTTTTGCCGGCATCTCCGCATCAATTACATTGGTCAGTGTGTAAAAATCGTCAACATGTGGCACATTGTCTCTGCTAAGATGTTGGCCCGGAAGAAGTAAAGACGTTACCTTGTCAGCATCCATCGTGTAGAAGAGAACACATTAACTGTTGTCGCATGACCTGGTACTAGGGACACATTGTCCGTGCAACATTCTAGTTTAAACAAATGTGCACAAAAATGTTAGCATGGGCGATGGTTTTTTTTTTTTTGCCGACTTGTAAGATCCATTGAAGATGATTATCTCGTCTTAACCGCTTTTGTGTAAACGCCTGCGCGCCGGTCGGAAACTCAAGCCCCGGGCTTTAAGTGTTGACTTGATCTCATACCGGAAAACCTCATCGATTCGAAAAGATGCGGGCGACCAGGACTTGTGTGGCGTGCTGGAATCCCTCTCGATGGCAGCTCCCCACCACCGAACTGTTCTATACACGATGCCTTTAAGTGAACCTTCTGACATTTTCCTGTGGCTTGTTTCTCTGACATCGACACAGCTGGCAAATCCGATAACCAAGTTAATTTATACAACTTCCTGCAGCAGTTTTCAGTTTCAGAGGTACATTTATATAGATAGGCTAATGACAAGAGACAAATACACCGAGACAAGAATATAATAAAAAGAAATGGATAGAAATAAATCAAACGCACAAGTCTGTATAATGATGCTTAACTAACTTTACAAGCTTCCAAAACAAAACTCACAACCCAAAATCGATGAATTTTGCTCAACTCTCAGTCAGTTTGGTTTAAAGTGTCGGTTGGGCCTTTATTGCCCTAAATACAATTTAACGTAACGAAGGCGACATATAATCATTGTCAGCAGAAAGAGACAAATCTGTTAACTGTTACTGCATCAATTTTTGGCACTTCTACGTGTGTATGGTTTGACGTGTTTACGGGCATTGTAGTTAAAACCACAAGACAGAGGTGAAATACTTATTACAAGAAAAATTGAAAAAGTAAGAAAAAAAGAGAATGTCACATGTTTCAATTTGTTATAACTAATTTTTTTGGGATTGGTGTTTTACGCCGTACTCAAGAATATTGTTATAACTAATTGTTCACTGTTTGATTTACCCTCACAAGAAGTGGGCTAGGTATTCATTAGCTCTGAATCAGCTCTGAAATTGTCAGTCTAGTGATAACAACCTGCCGTCACGAGACAGGCAAAAACTCAAACACCATTTCGTTCTTTATTACAGAAATATACGGCAAGAAAGAAGGTAGCTAAAATAATTCAACAGCTCATCTCGATAATAACTTTATATGTGTTCGTTGGTTTTTTAGTCTGTAGCAATGAAGTGAACAACATTCACATATATGAATAAGCCGTGTAGTAGGATATGTTGCTTACGACAAAGGATAAAGAACAATATCCCCTTCATTGTGTTCTTGTGTTACCGAATATCTTACACACATTTCCTTTGTGATTTAATGCTAAAACAGTCGATATCGTCGCACTTCCATAGAAGACACTACTAAGCCTGTACACCTTTCTGGCACATTATGAAAAACTTACTGACTGGGCGCAAAGTACTGAAATTCACGATTTGGGGAGAAATACATTTCTATATGAACAGACCTGAAAAACAGTATAATAAAGAAATATATCATTATTTGGTCTTCTAAGTTGGAGTTTGCAAAAAATAGCGTTTTTCTTTCTTTACCTATACAATAACTAAATGCACAGAATTAACTGATATTTATATACTACCTCTGAATTAGTGTTAATGTAAAGGCATACAGAATCGAGGCTAATCGGCTGATAGTGGGCATGGGGTTTCATGGAATAAATCCTTCAGCTTAGGTCAAGCTTGCGCAAATCTGTCATACCTAAAATTCAGCCTAGGGTGGGCATAGCCTAGACCAAACCAGCCAGTCAGAAACGAACCGGTGTCCCTTTAACTTTACATTTTTCGCATTTTTGCTTTGTGAGAATGTTGCTTTATTCAGGTATACATGCATATCTATAAGGGAACATATTTTTCGTAAGACCAGTGATGAAGTTAAATGGGTTTTTGAAATAATAAGCTTTGGTATGGCAGACCGGGTATGAAGACCGACATATCACGGTTAATGCCATATTCGTCCGCACCATAGCTCGAGTCGGCTGTTGCCTCTTGCGAGTATTTTGAACCACCCATTTGATTACCTTGCTCATTAGAGAGCTCAGGCCTAACGCAATGGCAGCTGCCACAAGTGTGCAAGGCAGACAATCTGATAGCTTTAATATCTGGCCTGTGATATTTGCTTGTTTGGTATTGCAATAAATGTATTTGTGTCATGCACGAATATTTTTCATTCTGGGATAGTTGTTGCTACTGTTTTCTTTTCTGTTAACAGGGGTGAGCTAGGTTCAGTGACAAGATGCACGACTTCAACCACAAGGAGTGGTCTGAATCCTGACCTTTTAAGATGGATCCTAGATTTTCTCGCTCTCACTGTTTCTCAGGACTTGGTGTCAATGAGAGGTCGACGGCGCTCAAGTGGCCTTTTGTACAGTGTTACAACGATACGTTCAGCTGTCTTCCACCAAGTTCACATCAGGATGACACAAAAGGGGGGTTCGATTGCTGATGACACGCCCGTTAGTTTCATCTGGCAATCAAACAATGAATAAATATATGAAAGTTGGATGTTTTTCAAAGTCTCAACATCAAGTGACTTGAGTATTACGACAGTCGATTAATGTTGAGACTTTCAAAAAAGTCAAAGCAGAATAAACGACTCTCGTATTCGCGCTTAAATCGAAGTGAATCAGTCGTAGAAACCGTTGCTGAATGTCAAGCATTTGAGAAGTGAAAAGACTTAGCAAAGAGAGGGTATTCTGCTTTTGGTGGGAAACGACAATGAAAAATGGTGGGACAGATGCTTAATTTATTTAAGTGTTGTTGCAGGCAATTTCACTTACATATACCGTCCAGTTTTATGGGTGGGGGAAACCAGAGCACACAGAATAAACCACTGCCCTTTGGCAATTTATTGGCGAAGGTTTCCTCGTATAAATTACGCCATACTGGTGGAAGACAAACGGTCAGGAGCAAATCCCATGTAACACCACGCAAGAACGAGGCGTGCATCGCTGCTTTCCACTAAACTGCCCCAAGAACTATGCAAGCAGGGGAATTTGTGATTCCTTCTGACATGTAGTCCATCGTGATCTCAATCTTTTGTTGGTATTAGCTCTGTTTTGTGATAGTGTTTATTACTACATATGTTCCTATCTTATGGACACGCAGAAAATCACACCAGTATGGTTGGTGTGTTAAATTCGTCACCGGTAATGCAGATGTATTTCCCTAATGTCAGAGATGAAAATATCAATAATGACATTGCTGTTGCTGATTGCTGTTTTTTCTCTCTCTACATGATACCTATTTTCTGTTTCATGAAGTCATCACACTGAGGCGATATTATTGCAGACTCGCTTGTGTGCCTGAGCACACACCATTCTCCATGGGATGCAGTGGTTCGTTGAATTCCGGAGCCCGTCAGAACATGTCTGTCTCCCGCTATTCATAGGATTGCTATCAAATGTATATATTCTATGTAATTACAAAAATAGATAATAATCTTGATTAACGCGTTGTACCGATACACTTGGCTTTTAGATACCATTTAAAGTCAAATTTTCGAAATTAAAGACCGCCACTGAAATGTTTTACGCGAACTTCATTAAATTCATTCTTTAAGTAGTCTTAATCTTCATTAATGACGACTCTTGAGCTTGACTGATGAGATAGGTTTTGCGATTAACCAACACTAGACTTGGATATCTTTAGGCAAAACGCACCGAAATGTGTAACAGAGATCAATATATAGAAAGATGCGTCAAACAGCGATTACCAAACCCACGACGAAATGTGGTCAGATAATATACATCTATGTCCATTACGCCTTTCTTTTATGAAAACTTTAAACTTGCAGACTCATATGTATTATGTGATTAGTACTTTATGACATTCTCGGGAAAACCAAATACTTGTGAAACCATATCTGGAAACACACACCTCTCATCTTTGTCTTTCAAAGTTAAAATGTGCACGATGTGTTCAAAATCTACATAAAATAAAACATGGCGCCAAAATCATTTAGTTGGACATTACCCAGTCTATTCGCAGAGGTGCATTGTTTTTTCTTCTTTAGGTGAGACAAAAAGTCATAAACAACACTCTGCTGATAGGTCAGTCGGTCAGTCTGTGCATCGGTCGGTTGGTCAGATTATTGACATCTTTAAATATGAGCCGTTTACTCATAGAGTAAACAAGAAGCCTGGGCGTAAGACGACATCGATTGTTTCCGGAACACAACAGCTATTGTGAATTGGCTACAAATGAGACTCACGATAGATTGGGACCAGAATCGCAGTGGTGGGGGTGCTCTTTTATCAACTGCACTCTGCAGAAATACCGATAATTTGGGGTTCGACAATATCACTGCATCGTTGGGCGTTACATCATCTCATGTCAAGAATGTAACCAGAGTATCGGAATACTTACCACGTAAGTTTAAATTTAATTATGC
Organism: Liolophura sinensis; assembly: GCF_032854445.1. Lineage (NCBI taxonomy): Eukaryota > Metazoa > Mollusca > Polyplacophora > Chitonida > Chitonidae > Liolophura > Liolophura sinensis. Next base: position 72,898,250 of record NC_088300.1, read on the forward strand.
ATTGTTCTCCAATGATACCCGATATTTTAATTTATACAGGCAAGTAGATAGCACACGGATTATCATAGACAAAGAAGACTTCCCAGCTGGGACTTAATCGTTTCTAGCGGGACTAGATACAAATTGTTAAAATGAAACACCTGACTATGCGAATTAATATGGTTGTGGTGTTCCGCCTCTTTGTGCACATCTGTCAATCATCGCATAAATACCCCTTGTAGTAGATCTACTGCCAATGCCTTTAACATGACAATCATCCGGGAAGTACTACCTGAAGTACACCTACTGTCAATGCCGTTAATATGGCAATCATCCTGTAAGTACTGCCTGAAGTACACCTACTGTCAATGCCGTTAATGTAGCAATCATCCTGTAAGTACTCCCTGAAGTACACCTACTGTCAATGCCGTTAATGTAGCAATCATCCTGTAAGTACTCCCTGAAGTACATCTACTGTTAATGCCGTTAATGTAGCAATCATCCTGTAAGTACTCCCTGAAGTACATCTACTGTCAATGCCGTTAATGTAGCAATCATCCTGTAAGTACTCCCTGAAGTACATCTACTGCCAATGCCGTTAATGTAGCAATCATCCTGTAAGTACTCCCTGAAGTACACCTACTGTCAATGCCGTTAATGTAGTAATCATCCTGTAAGTACTGCTTGAAGTACACCTACCGTCAATGCCGTTGTTTATGTTCGTGCCAATGCTGACAGTATTGTAGCCACGCACGCTTTTTCAGAAGATATGGTAGGACATTCTTTCCACCATCTGCAGCGTTGCCTCTGTTTTAACAGTGTTACAGCTAGCATACGAGTCTCATTAGCCTCTATTAGTAATACTACAATGTTAGTATTATTGGGCACCAAACTCGATGGCATCAAGTTTTCCTGTAATAATAGGTACCCCTCACGTCATAAATGTACCTGCTACAAGACTCTTCAGTCGTTACCTGTTGCAATGTAAAGGCGGTTTTCTAATTTGTCTCGGTTAGTTCTGAAGAAGATCCTAAAATAATGAGAGTATTGCAATCAGCGACCTAAATGACACTCTAGAGGGTTGCGTTGTCAGGTGCAGATGATAATACTAGGGAAAGAAAAGCACGTGTCCATGTGCTAGGTCGGCTAATTGGCTGGCGTTATACATTATTAATGTATTAAACTCCATGTCCGTTGCTCATGAATAGCTGAGAGCCAGGATACGTTTTTCTCAGTGGTTTGTCTTGAGAGGCGCTGGGTTCGGATTCGGGTCTTCCTCTTTTCGCCCGGCAGTTGGCTTTACGCAGCTACAACGTATTCTATTAAGTATTCATTCCATTCGTTGGGAAGCTGATTAACGCGGGGTTTGGTGTGCCCTTGTCGTGTTTCCTTGACCCTCAGGATAGACTCATTAGGGCGGGGGTGTGGAGCTCAAATCACAATTAACTAACATCTTGCAGGCTGCGATACCAGGTTGTGCGTGTATCCAAACGGCATGGACAAAATCTTCAATGTCACAGTCACTTTGCCCTGACGTTTGTGTAAAGCTCTTCATTTGGAAAACTCTCTCATGCAAACTACGTTCAACAAGCCTATAAATAATAACGAACAATGGTTACCTTCCCTTGTCTCTCTCTTTGCCTGTCGTGTTAGAATAGCAGGGGGCCCTTTTATTTCCTCATTTAACAAAGCACACGTAGGATTACGTATACCTAATTCCCATGGCAACACAATGCAAGTTTACGTTTGTCTTAGGAAATGGTATCCTGTCCTACAGCTTTGGACACTTAAGAAGCTCTCTGTTTTATACTATGACTTGCGAAGCTTTTGGAAACCATTTTGTCACAAGGCAACGTAAACTTCAATCGCCAACTTAGTGTTTGTGATTTTTATAGACCACCATTGTGTGAATATGAAGTTTGTTAAACACATAATGTACGGCGTAAAACACCAATGAAATAAATAAATACATAACGTCGTTTGCAAGGCATTAATACTGATGTCTAATGATAATTCAGATCATGTATGCTGTTGAAGGCAGAAAATATAACTGTCGACTGATATATGTACAAAATCTTTTAATTTCCAGACAGATTGGTTCAAGCATATTTTTCATGGTAAAACGTGTATGATAGTCCAGTTTCACTGGCCAGGCCTCCATGGTCCTGTAACATAAGGGTGTGGACCGAGCATCGAATGTACTGATGAGACTTTATGTTTTCAGCCTCATTTATGTGGGACGATTAGAGACATATTTAACTATTCAAACTTGGAATGATATTCTTAGCTTGTCCTGCGAGTAAATATTTAATACTGTAACAAATTGATAAAATTTTCTAAAAGAACAAGTAGATAAAGAAGCATCTAGACTCTTTGGCTAGCTTTAGCACATCGTTTCAAAGCTGTATTTTGTTGTCTAATGTATACAGTGTTCTCCGTCGTTCTGTTCGTAAATGCAATAGAGAACAATGTTTCGTCCGAAGTTAAGATTTAAGGTTGTTTTTCTTTTTAACTTTCTATTAAAATGCACACTGTGGGGCTGGTAGGAAAGAGGCCTTTTTATTTTGCTTTATATTACTTACGTCTGCAAAATCATTAACCTGTATATACGTTTGAAGTCAAATATGCTGTAACAAGAGACAGATAGGCAATAACACTGTGCTCCAAAGTCCTTCATTTATTCATTTACAGTTAAAAATAAATCGATTTTTAGAATCAAGTGAGAACGTAACTTAATACAACAATGATCCCACAACACAGAAATGTCAAAAAGCAATGTATGGTAAGAACATTTCTACACACCATGATCATAAAACAAAATTAACAACAAAACAAACTTAAATCGTCCGACATATTTCTCAACAAATTTTAATCAGGATAGGGCTTAGGTTTCATACGTCTATAACTATGTAGCTGGATTGTTCAAAAATATATTCATAGCCTCTGCATGAAACTATCAAATGAAACAATACATACGAGATAGGAGCAATGTTCTATCAACTGGTTATTACAAATGGGCTTGCCCAGGGTGCCCTGTAATATCTATAAACTGCTACAAAAGCTGCAGGTCATTTTAATTTGGATACGATGAAACCTGTCTTTGATCTATGAAATATGTTTTAATCAAGTCTGTCAGATATTTCTTGTTCTTCTTTATTAAATTAAAAACCTCTAGGCTCATCTGGGGACGTTTGGGCTTCATCGACATCATGCGAACAATATTGTTAAAAGCCAGAAGACAAGACTTTACTTGCCAGGCCTGTGAAAACATGTGACGACTGTATCCAGATTCTATCTGCCATTCCCTGGGGTGATAGGTGGATGGAATCTGGTGGGTCCTTGGAGGCAATGCAGACGCTAGCACGTGGCCCTGTCCAGTATTTCTGCCACAGTCCAAGATATTACAGATGTTTATCGAAGTCCCCAGTGTGGTTGGAATTGCTGGGTGCACTAAAAGACAGACGACGACGCCAAGATGGTCACACGCTCTTATAGTGTCATTAATTATTTCATCATCTAATTGAATTGATGGCGAGACGTGACGAGAAACTTTACACATCTGTAGCCGACGAAGCGTTATCTGAAGCATAGTTACTGACGAATGGAGCCGGTGATGATCAGATACCTATCAGGAGTAGTTTGTTCACGGACTGATGATAGTTGGTTGCTGTTTTGAAGATTTCAGAGAGGCAGGAGGGATTAGTCAGATGCCGAGTCGATAAAGTCACCGTAGTCTTCATGGATCAGGACCCAGGAGCGCCATTTTGTCCTCGCCTGTGTCCTTGCATGTCTTTTCGGGGAAATAAAAGTCAAAATTAAAAACTTATCACACCAGTGTACTTTGAGTTCAGAAGATTGGCATGGATATTTAATCGACAAGATTACATAATAAATCCCACGACTCTCCAGATTCATTAGGTCAGATTCTGAAAAACGCCAGAAATCAATGGCTTTATAACGCTATTGTGACTGAAAGTAATGAAATATTACTCCACACTTAATAAAATGTGTACACCCAGGGATTTTACAGAGTTGACTTCTGCCACGCTTCACAGAAGGTAAATACTTATATATGATATTGATTAAATTGATCATAAACACACCGACGAGTGGATAATCAGTGTATTATTACTCTAGTGACGGTGGCAACGTTTCCGTCATAAATCTGATTGGTTCAGACATTTATCTCCATGGTGTATCTCACGTCAGTGAAATTCTACATTGTCAGCCAGGCTTGAAGCGTTAATTTATTAAATAGTTACTTTATCATGTTGTCGGAAGCTGTGTGTTAATGTTTTGTTAAGTCTTTTTAAGACACACCACTGAAACACGACGTACAAAAACGTGAAAGGCTTACATCTTTAATAATTCAACGGCAGAAAATCACATATTTTGTTTTGTGTGATCCGAGGAGAGGGGGACTCTTTGAGTACTGATGCATGAGACTGCAAGTCACAGAGAAATCTGAACTGAATATTATCTTAACTATGCACTAACATTGTGTAAATTCTCACTAGTGCTAAGAACCATTTTCGCCTACAGCTCACAACCTTCAAAAAAAAACCGTCACACCCACTACGCACACCAACGTCTCTCCAGAATAAAGAAAAGTTATAAACAAAATGAAAGACACGCCGCGGCGGAAGTGCGAATTGAGGTCAAGATTTTAGCACGAAGCTCACTGATCTATGAGTATGGACGGTTCTAAAAACTGCATGACTCCACGATTTATGTGAGTAGTTCGAACAGAAAGCTCCATGATTTATGTGAGTCGTTCGAACAGAAAGCTCCATGGTTTATGTGAGTGGTTCGAACAGAAAGCCCCATGATTGATGTGAGTGGTTCGAACAGAAAGCCCCATGGTTTATGTGAGTGGTTCGAACAGAAAGCCCCATGATTTATGTGAGTGGTTCGAACAGAAAGCTCCATGGTTTATGTGAGTGGTTCGAACAGAAAGCCCCATGATTTATGTGAGTGGTTCGAACAGAAAGCCCCATGGTTTATGTGAGTGGTTCGAACAGAAAGCCCCATGATTTATGTGAGTGGTTCGAACAGAAAGCTCCATGATTTATGTGAGTAGTTCGAACAGAAAGCTCCATGATTTATGTGAGTGGTTCGAACAGAAAGCTTGCACGAAGAAATAACAAGAGCGAGAACAAGCCCCAGCCTGTGCAAAGTGCGAACCCACCGTCTTATTGTCAAATCTCCGGGAGTTTATGGGAGCTCCAATAAACGAATGATACTGAGTCATTTTTGGAGGCACGGCCAACTCTTAGTTGAAATGAAGAAGACAAATATTTTTATTTGCCGAGATCGATGCATATTCTGACACATTTTGTTCCATATGGTCGACATTATTATTATTATTTTATGACGGCACTAGTCTGACATATTTCCTATTTCTGCGACTGAGTGTTTTGGGGGAGAGTGCAGCGAAGACACAGTTCTCTGTACAGAAAGTAGACTAGACAATTAGGAGTCAAATAATTCAAAGCGACCTTATTGATAAAGCCTCGGTGCTTTTTGATCAGCCCAGACGGTACATTGTACCACCGCACATTTATACTGAGAAAATCTGCTTTGCACCGGGACCAAAATGCTACGTAGGCTGTGAATTACTAATTGTAATGAAAATGTGATTATTGTGTTTATAGCTGATTATAATGGTGTTGTAGTGAATGTACTCAAATGGGTCAAGGCTATGAACAAATTCCACTCTGGAAACGTATACCACTCCATAAGTGGGCGTTGTTTTCAAGTTACGACTACGAACTTGTGTTTTGTGACGGGACGTGATTTCGTTATAACACCTTTAAATAGACAACGAAATAGACAATGGTACAATGATTTTAGGGATTATGCTGGTTTGTATGTCCATTATCGATAGTGTGCAGGGTTAAATATAGTTATTAGTGGCTCGAGCAAAAGAACGGCAAATAAAAAAGATCATAATCAAGTCGGAAGGTGAAGATAACTTCAAAATAGAAGTCAAATACACCCAATTACTAACGCCTTGTTTGGGCAGGTTTTATAATGGTTTCCCCTAAAGTCAAAAGAAGTAAATCCGAAAAAACGAATTACACACATGTATGTAGTGTGAAACACAAAATAATTCGGCTCTGTCATCACAACAAACTGTTAAAATAACCCGTTTTGACACTGATCCAGGATATTGTGAATGCTAACCTAATTTTCGTTATTAATGTATTGCTTCCTGGCTATTGTTATATATTTTTGTTCCTCAATGTTAATGTCGTAATGTATATACTAATATCGGAATGGCTATTTGTTTCTTTGTGTTAAACTTTCTCCCCTGATGTTTAACGGGTGGACATTTTTGGTGATAATCTGAAAATTGTACTTTTGTTGTACTTGTCTAAAAAATACAACATTCACGACAGATGAGTGTATCTCACCGTCTGCCTTTATCTTCTTGATCCAGGAACCTTGTATGTGCTGCTGGCGAGGTAAAGCACAATTTGAGAGTCGTACAAGTTTGTGTACTAGAATATAAGATCTAACCACACATCACTTAGCGTTGACTGCAGAAATCAACCATTACATTTATGCGTCGGAACAGACATTCGTATACCAGCCGTCAACCTATATGGACGTTCCGGGTCCATAGTCGCAATTACTTATCCCTTTTATTTTACGAATACAACTGACTGATTTCGAGCATTTGTTTAGGGAATTCAGAAATGCGGCAACCTTTATGGATTTCTAACCATAATTCCTACGCAGGTCAGATTTTGATACACGGCTCTGGTTTTGTTTAAACTCAGTAAGACGAGATGGACATTCAGTAATCAACTGTCTGCTTCCGGAGGTAGGTCACTGTCTGGGATCAACTGCTTTGTCGCCATACATGGACTCAACGGCTCAGCAGATGATGTGATTACAGGAGCGTGGATGTCATTTCATCCAGAAATTCGTGGGACAGGTGTCACCTGACAATACCTGAGTGAGAAGAAACTACAGACAAGTGTTTTTTTTTTATCGTATGACATGAAATGATAAAGTCAAATAAAAGCAGATTTCTCCCAGTTCGGTCATAGCGTCCTGTAATTCAATGGTAACATAAGTAATCTGTGCTCATGAAAGGTGTTGAAACTATTTAATCGCCTTTTCGTTTGGGAAATGCTTTTGGTACATGTGGCTTGTGCAAACTCCGCAGGTGATTGTACTCAAACAGAATCGCTAGCTTCCTACCCCTGCCCCTAGCAGAGAGCCAAGTATTATGAAGTACAAATGTTTATAGTTTGTTTACTTCTAACAGCGGATTAATATCCGTTCAATCCAATCTCTATTATATCCAGATAGCATTCACAGTTGAAGTGAAGCTGAAGTAATTCAATTTAAACTGTCAAAGATTACCTAGCTATATGATTATGTGTTGCATTTTCATTACATTGATATACGAACTGTCTAAAAGCAGCTTAAAGATTTTTGAAGATTGTTAATAGAACCATTGCTCTTTGTTGTCACAGAGATTAGTATTTTGTGCAATTTTTCAACAAAACTCAGCAATTTTACACATCCAGTTTGTCCCAGAGTGATATACCTTACGTTTCACCCACAATCTATTTGTGCACAATTCCCGTACACCTAAGCGCCTTCTCCAATTACTCACCATATATACATTTCAGGACAACATGTGTTAAATTACAGTGACTTCACCATAGGCCATAAACATGTGCGTGCTCGTCAACATCATTTGCTCGTACAAAATGCCTGACTCAGCTGGTCTTTCTATACTGGATATTTATTTCAAAACTATTATCGCTATTATTTCAGCATGGTCTAAATAATTACCATGCCTAAATTATCAGCCTGGCTCAAAATCGGCAAAAGATGCTCCTAAAATTTGTTAAGCGGGTCGCATTATACTTTTTTCGAACTTTCCAATCATTTTAACACTATCAATAGTACAAGCCCCAGTCTGATATTTACCGAAAGACAATAATTTGAGCTGTTCTTAGTAAACGCAGAAAATTTGATTTGATAAGCAAGTATGGATTTGTTTTCCTTCTAACCTCCGATATGGCCTCTTCCATCCCAGAATGCTCAAGACATGAAGTCAGCCATGGATTAATTGTTATTATTTTAATGGCTAATTTATGTTCCTCAACAAAAGACTTGGTGGATGACGTGTATGATTTCAGTCTGTACAGACCGCCGTAAGTGGGAGTTGCTTATGATTGGCTGACAATCTCTGAGCGATACCTTCTCGGTGTGCCTCTACTTTGATAAGCCACCTGCCGACACTAAGTATAGCTACACTGGCCTCATTAAATGGGCTACCTAAAAACTTGGTGACAAAAAAAAACCAACTTGTGCTCTAAAACAACAGTAAAAACAGCACACGACAGTAAATCAAGAACGTGCGTCTTTTCTTCGTCCCACGCTATTCTCAGCCTTCTTAACGTTTGTGAACCAATACATGAATTTCATGAGTGCGCAATGCTAGAGTGGAGCGTAATACTGAACCCATTGACACATGTTGCAGATATGACTGAGCGATATGTCGTTATGGCCAAGTGAAAATGCCCGTTTCACTTTGACATGTGTTATCTGATCCAAACTACATTATACATGTAACCTCCCTGTAACAAGCAAAACCGCGCGGAACTTGTGCCACACTGGTAAGGGCCAGCTCAGCTTGTCTACACCAAATTCTATACTTAAACAAAAAACACTCCAGTATAATCCCATATTCTCGACAACAACCTCACGACAGTTTGAGTCAAATCTTGTAATCAGAACATTCGAACGTGTTTGAAGTGTGTTGCTATTTAAGAGAGATCACATAATGAACATCTCTGCTATGGTCAGTTATACATTAGATAAATGACATATATGTTCAGGACGATGGCAATACTAACAACTATTACTACAGGTGGCACTGAAATGAAAAATGTACACCGAATGTGACGACCGCAACTAGAGCCACAACGGCATTTAAAAACACTAACTAACATGGCGCTGCCATTGTCAGCCACACGTTGGGAAAATGGAATTGGTATTATCTTTGCTCATTATAGTTGACGTTTTTCACATTCCGTGGTGACAGATCGAAACTGGCGATAAGCACATCTGTGATTACTAAGAAATCACAGGTACATGTACGTAGGTTAACAACTGATAACACTCCGATTGGAGCTGATTTGTTCACGACGTAAAGCTACATACAGCAACATTAGAAGTCTACATTAGCGCCCCATAGGAGAATCGACGATAATTCAGGGCAATGCATCGTGATTAGGCTGACGTTTGACGGAAGCCATGCCCATCTGTAAGGTCGTAAGGGTCCCCTCCCGTCCACTTTGAACACGCAGCTCATCTTAAACGTTGATCAGACCACGCGTCTGACACGACACAGACGTTCGTTTCTTGAAGATGGGCTTCGGCTGGCAATAAAGACTTTATAGGAGTAACTTCTACACAAATGCAATAAAAATCTCGAGGCAAAATCGCAATAAACCGGTTGTATTTTGGCTTTATGTGTACAGTTTCCAGGACGGGTGTTTTTGTAATAACGACATTTCTCATATTTCTATTTACTAAAAGACTGTGGAGCAAACCGCTTCCTTAAAACAGCATTGGCGCGAGAGAAACTGTGAACCAACAGCTATAAAGAACGACAGACGATGTCTGAAAGAACAGAAAAGATTAAGCAGAGCCGATAATTACGACATTAAATACAGAGGATTTTAAAGCATCAAGCTCCTGGAACATTCTATTTCCAGAGGCATTAAAATAAGCAGGGCTTTTCGAGACTTTTTTAATAGCATCCAATACACACAAGGGTTGTAATGTGCATACACCGGTATACACTTTATAGCAAAGGGATCAAAATTCAGCCATAAATTTCTCTGTAATATGTACCGCTACAAAACAGACTATCCGCCACGATGTCGCCGAACCATGGTTCAGGGGTGCGGAGTGAGATTTTACTTCGGATTAGACGTAGTTCTTTAACGATATAATATTCCGAAAGATCGATAAACTAAATCTACCTTTCTCGTCCTTCATCACTGTTCGTCATACATTATGTCTCGTCCTTCATCACTGTTCGTCATACATTATGTCTCCTCCTTCATCACTGTTCCTCAACATTATGTTAATGCCCATATGGAAAGCCATGGCTGACGATGGGAAAAGCTGGTCGTTTTGCCAAAAATGTCCTATCTTCAATCAAACTGGTGTAAACGTCAATTTGAAACGTTAACTTCAAAAAAAATGTGCTTGATCACCCCATTGTCCTGCTACAGTATTATGGCTGCCCTAAGTGCGCTATTAAATATTTAACTAATTTTCATTTTTACATATATACATATTTGTTTCAGAGCAGTCTCTGACTTCGTAGCTGGAATTGACGTTACTGGGGATACAGTTTAAATTGTCAACAATGGTAAATCTCATTTTAGGCTTCTCACAAAATTTCCTGTTCCTAAAGGTTTATGGAAAATTGTTCACCTTGTCTCTGAACAAACGATTGTGTTTGTAGAACTGATTATGGACATGTCATGCACACGATTAGATTACATCATCGACTGTGGACATTCCACGCATGGGTACTATTTGTGCGTGTAACCGTCTACGCCTTGGGCCTTGTACTTGTAGGTATATATAGCAGCAGACATTTCACGCACAAATTTTTTTATACAACTGATGAAGGCTCAATGAACACGATTTGTGTGTGTGATTGACTTGGCCTGTAGGCTTTGGTGCGTGTATATGACAGCAGACATTTCACGTGCAAGATTTCTCCTGTACTACTGATTACGCTCATTTTATGTACACGATTTGTGTATGTGATTTGTGTATGTGTAAATTTCATGTTAACCTTTGTATGACTGGACAAGCAGGTGTACACGAACTGTCAACACATATGGTGTCAGAATCAGTGCCATGTATAAAGCTCAATACAGGACGAGAGTGTGCATACATACATATGGTGTCAGGATCTGTGTCATGTAAGCGAGTTCATACAGGCTGTTACCATTTGGTGTCCTGTAAACGGGTGCATAGATACTGTCAATATATGGTGTCAGAATCTGCCATGTTAGCGAGTGCATACAAATTGTCAACATACTGTGTCAGAATCAGTGTCTTTATATAGTTCAGTGCTCGACAAGAGAGTGCACACAAATTGTCAACATTTGGTGTGAGAACCAGTGCTTGTATACAGCTCAATACAGGACAAGCAAGTACATTTAAACTCTCGACATATGGTGTCAGGGTCTGTGCAATGTAAGCGAATGCGTACAAAATTTCAACATATGATGTTAGAATCTGTGTCCTGTAACCGAGTGCATGCAGACTGTCAACATGTGATATCAGAATATCGTACAAATTGTCAACATGTGGTGTCAGAATCAATGGATTGTGTACAGCTCAATGCTGGACAGGCGAGTGCATACAAACTGTCCAAATACGCCGAAAAGCATTTTCGAAGAAGTTTGGAATTATAGGTGTGTCTGTGCGTCAGATTTGTAATCATCGTTGCTCCCTTAAGATCATCTTTCAACGGTTGTACTTTAACAGCCATGATGAAAGGCCGTTTCCTCTTTATCACCAGCACACTTTCCACCACAACAAGTGAGGGCAAATCCTTCAGTGAACCTCATGGACGAGTAAACAGCTCCATAAAATCTGACCACTGTAACTTGCGTAACAATGCCATACCTGACGGAAAGATGTAAACCATGTTTGCCATTTTCGATGAATGTTTCATATTTTTTCTTCGGCTCGATGTTTATCCAAGCGATATGGATAATGTCATGGCTAAAATGGTAGCAGTATGCCGCTGTCTGTTTAATGTATTTATAAATGGTTGCTGTAGTTTCTTTATCATGTGATTGCAACAGCTGTTAAAGTTTGTTGAAGTTTTTAAAAGTCTTTGATATATAAGATATGTTTCCCCATCTGCTTGTGCAATCTAACTACTGTATCTAAAACATTTAATGTAGGGGTAAAACAGTTTCAATCGTTTACTACAATCAAAGGTAACAAATGAACACTTTCCGGAATACTCTCTTAAGAAATATCCCCTTCGAAATTTAAAATAGACGAAAGAGGAAAAGACAAATTTACCTGAGGTTTGTTTTCTAGGTTTTTTCACAATGTGGGTTTGCTATTAAGCTTGGCGTCCTTGACAGTTGTTTTACTGCGATGACACCAGTTACTCTGGCTTTGCTACTTCGTTCTTGCCTACAAGACTTTTGTCTTTCTCTATGAATAAAGCTACATTTTGAGATTTATCAGGTATTTAAATTAATAGCTAGAGTGGATTACAGATATCATAATTCCCATCTTTCAATACCTTACTACATATTAGACAAATGTCCTTACGAAACGCCGGGAAGGAAACATGATTTTAGTGGTGTACAGTAGGTCATGAACACGACAAAAATAGTCTTTAAATCAGTACATCAAGAGAGATGTTAGACTGTACTAAGCCTTTAGTCGGTCAGTATCGAATTAAGCGCACTTTTACATTTGTTACATTCCCACTGTATGTAGAATGTGTATGTGGTACGTAGTCATTTGTTATTGAAGATACAATACAATGACTACTCCTATTAGGTAGTAAGTTAAGGTTTTGCAGATGTTTAATACGAAAAGGTATTCCATTCATAGCAGAGAAATGCTATATATATATTCACAGGGTTATTAATTTAGTCGTGACGAAGAAACGATTGTTACCAGGTGGGGAATTATGTGGACTACAGCGGATCATGAGGGATCGATACCCTAATCAAGTTACAGCAAGAGAGCTGCCGCGGACTCGGAATCAACAGGGTCATATAGCAGGATTAGGGCGATTAGCAACGAGGAGAGATCTATTGTTATAACAACAAGTTGTCCGCGGATTAGTAGAGATTATAAATCGTACTTACCTCACTTAAATAAGATACACACTCTCAGCAATACCGGGAGAGCTTAGACTGAGCCTGTGAAAATAAAATTGATAAATTGGCGTATGGAAAAGCACGATCATGTCAACACAAGGGCTGCAAATTGGAGCAGAAAATCAAGTGGAGGTCAATCGTGTTGGGCCCGATAATAGTTAAATCAAGAAGCAGCTGCGACTTATAATCGTAGGATATAATCCCAAACATAAACGGACCAGCTAGAGGCACCGTGATAAGATTACCGGCTATACCGTCAGTTCATCTGCTACACTGCCTGATGGACAATATTGACTTTGTTCAATGCGGTATTAATTCCCCCTCATCTGGGATCAGGCGAGGCATTAAGTGTGCTCAAATCTAAATTACGTGTTTTTTGTTTCCACATTTTTCATCTAGTTTGGACAAGAAATTAAAGTCGCTCATGACACAATCAATAAAACAAGGATGTGAAATTTGAAATTAGGGTAACAATATTCTTGTCGTGTCCAAAAACTTGTCCTGTACTTTGGAAACACATTATATAGGATAGCATTTTAACAACTCTTACATTTAGCCCAGGGATGTTTAAAAATGAAAATACGTACATTATTCATTGGCATAACGTTTTTATGTTATTATTTAACTATACTTAAGCACTGTTCCCAGGTTATTATATGCTAAAATAAATGGAAAAGATCAACAAATTTTTAACAATTGCTAAGGGCTCAGTCGACTAGATTGGAGTAGACATTTCAATTCACATTAAGTTACCGTTAGTACCAGTTAAACATATGTTTTCTGACTAGCAATCTTACTGATTACGGATATTTTTATATCTGTCGGATGGTTCCTAAAGCGCCATCGTGTTAGTTTACACCGTGGAAATCGCAATTACAATGGACAGACTTTGTGTGCAGTTTTATCCAGGTGGGTCCTGAATAAGACGAAAGATGTTTCCATTCCAGCCAATGACTGATATGGTTTCGCATTCAGTGCCAATCAGGGTGCATTTTTGTGGTGAAAATTTTAGGAATAATTTTCCATACAGGACTTGACAGTCTCAAAACTTATGAAAATTACATACATTTAGTCCAAATTCCAAACTACGCAAATTGTCCCGATGGACGGAATTCAGTTAAATACTGATTTACAGCCAGCGTGGGGAAGCAACCGTCGGAAATTATTTTTATGCTACTTTACAGTTTTTCCAATTAAACAAAAATGTAACAAAACTTAAAAATGTCATCACAGTTTCTTTGCTATCCAACTGAGCTATTAAATGTCCCAGGAAAGTGTGTATGGTATCAACATGAATGACAACAGCCCGTAATACAAAATAGCTGGGCAAAGAAAGCGAGCGTAGATTGGTTGATAACCTTGACGGTAACTAACTAAGGGAACTATTATTAGTTTGATAAATAATATATAGCATCAAGCGTATAACACACTAGAATCATCTTTTTTTTATAATATATTGTAATTCGAAGAAAGTTAATATAAACAGAAAGTCTACTGACAGATTACGGGGCAATGGTGACTTTCTCTTCCTACCCAATAGCGATCCCGTTTTATACTCTAACACAGTTTTATCATTCCTCATTTCAAACCCTCACACCTGTCAGTATATTATTATTAGCATTACTGTGTATTATGTTACCATGTTAGTCAGGGTAGTTTACATTATTAAGGTGTATGGCTTCACTCACCTCAACAGCTCTTTCTAAATAATACACGACTTCGTCGGATAGAACTGGACACATATCTTTGCCGGATGACCGTTTTCCCCAGCCAGGTCGTCTTTTGTCTAACTCTGACAGAAAGTTCTCCGATCTTTTGCCCCAGCCAGGTCGTCGTTTATCGAGGTCAGAATCGCGTTTTCCCCACCCTGGTCGACGTTTGAAAATAGACTCAGCCAGGGCGTCTGCTCTCTTGCCCCAGCCTGGACGCCGTTTGTTAAGTTCCTCAGACAGAGATTGTGTCAGCATTCTCTTACCCCACCCTGGTCGCCGTTTTTCCATCTCTTCTGAGTCGGACATCATAGGGTCCCTTTTACCCCAGCCAGGTCGCCTTTTGTCCATACTATCCTCGAAAGACTCGGAATTAAAACGTTTGCCCCAACCCGGTCTCCTCTTGTCCAAGCTGTCTTCTTCTGGTAAATCGGTTTGAAAATATCTCTTTCCCCATCCAGGACTGCGTTTGTCTAACGAATCAGACACTTCCTCCGATGCAGTGCCTAACATACCATTGTCCCGCTTTCCCCATCCCGGTCTCCGCTTGTCCACGTCCACTTCTGTCCCTTCGGATTTTGATAAGACCACAGCCACAAACCAAAGTCCAAAAAGGAGAAATCTCTGATGATGCATTATTCTTTGGCGGTATAAAGTTTTTCAGTGTTCCTTCTTCGGCAGTTGCCGGTTCAAGTAAGCGATGGTGTAGGACCGCGGGCCCGGGAGTTACGACTCGAATGAGATGGAAGCAAGTGACACAAGCCAATATAAAGCCCAAGGTAATTAAATATTTCCCGACGTCACCACGAACAGTTTCTATATGTGATTTTTTTTCAAAACCTGGAGCCTTTCAAAAGCATTGTGGCCTCAGATTCTCATGCTGATGGGAAGTGGGGCAAAGACAGCACACACGGTTACCGCAATCCCGTGGGCGTTTTGAAGCCGAGGTGGAAGTGTACAAGCTTTATCTGTCAATTGACATTGTCCAAAGAGGCCTGCGATAGGTCGACCAAGGAAACGTCATAACTGAGAATACATAATTATCAGTGAGCCCGGACGGATCGACTACTACGGGACCAATTATTTCGAGGCGACAATGCGAGAGCTTGGAGCGCAAGCTTAACGTACAACTATGAGTGCCGGTAAAACAGAATGAGGAATGTCAATCAATCTCAGTAGCTTACAAAACAGGTTTATATATCCGTCATCTACTGGCAGTTGACAGCTACCTGGATAAGATCGGATTTCAGTGAAGTTAGACTCTTACTTATTAATCCTTGACTTATGGCATGCTATCTAGTAGCAAAGGAACAAACCTGTTTAAGGAGCATAGTTTGCCATATTATCCCCCTACATGAATATATGAACTCAGCGATGTCGTGATGCTTTAGAGTTAGTCGGTGATAGATATCGCCGAGTTAGTGATCAGGCAATGGAGTGAGCGCTGATTCACGGCGTGGTACCAGGCAATTATTCACGCATTCAAGAATACTTTACATCTGATGAGCGGTCTATACTTGTTCCATGATGGACAGGGACGTAGGGAAGTGTATATCCAGCAACACTTTCTTCGCTGTGGGCACCTGTTACTCGCTCCTAGCTAGCATTTATTTGTTTTGATTTCATCGGAGATGAAAATGGTAATTTCGCACGGCACACTTCGGCTAGGGTTTGTCAATGGCGTTTAAGAATCTACTGTACATTTTTGGGGCTCCGGGAAAGGTCACGATTTTATCCAAAACATTCTCATCAACTGAAAAAGCGTGTTACTACAGTAGGGAGCCAGATTGGACCAAGGGATGGCAATCTCCGGGAAGCATAAATTCTCTCATTGGGAAAACTGTAACTAATCCTATCAAAAAGCTACGCTGCTTATAAAACAAAACAAAAACTGAAAAAATTTTCTGTGAAGCTTCGCTGAAATAAAATACTTCAATTAACTAGTACACGTCGTGATGAAAACAAGTTTAATATGAAATACTACAGCATAGAGGATAAAATCAGAACAGTCACTATAGCGTGATAAATGGCAAATGGTCACATGCAACCGGAGAAATATGGCCTCTTGCCAGTTTACCTCAATTAGAGTGTAATCTATTGAGACTTGGCCCCACGTCCATAGAGCAATGTAAGACTACAATTTATGACTCACTGTCAACCAGAGAATTTTAATACGGCCGCTCTTGTATAACGGAATACATTGTCTGTAATGGCATTTAGGACCACGATTTAACATTTCTCTGAAGTGTTAAGGTTATAAAATATACAAAACAATTCGTAATCTTAGTAAAGAAATGTGTTATGTTGAACTACAGTGGAGACATTGTAAAGAGAAACTACACAACTGAAACACTGGTGAATTGTACAGTTTGATTTATTTATTTATTTATTTATTTGATTGGTGTTTTACGCCGTACTCAAGAATATTTCACTTATGCGACGGCGGCCAGCGATATGGTGGGAGGAACCCGGGGGAAATCCACGACCATCAGCTGCCTGCTGCGAGACCTTCCCACGTACAGCCGGGGAGGAAGCCAGCATGAGCTGGACTTGAACTCATAGCGACCGCATTGGTGAGAGGCTCCTGGGTCATTACGCTGGGCTAGCACGCTAACCAACTGATCTACGGAGGCCCCCCTACAGTTTGACAATTCATATATCGTAAATTGTTCTTTCGTGGACGACTGCACCCGTTAATGACATATATTGCGAGGTTCGAACCTCGCTTTTGCAGATTCCGTTGAGGTTAGGGGGTTTGTCAAATATCTGGCGATGGTTGGTAGTTTGATCTACCCATAAAACTCTTTATGTAAGTGCATCATTGTTGAGCACAGTGTAACACACCGATCTAAGAAATATCTCCACTGAATATGAAATATATGAAATATATTCATATACAATATCACATTTCAAAACATCTGAATAAATCGGAATAATGGGTGTACATACGTGCGTAAAAATTTAAAGATCAAGAGCATTTCTTAATCATAAATACAAAAGGGGCCATCGCATAAGCTGACAAATTTCAAGTATGGTGTTAATCAACAATCACAGAAAAAATTAAATAAATAAAAGACATGAAAAACGTTTATTTATTTAACTTCATTAAAGGACATGATGTTTACTACGAGGTTTTCAGTGTTATGTTGTTGTACGGCTATGATCAGTCTTGTGTGTGGAAGGAACTCGGTATAGTGTGAGGGTAAACTACCGCACATAAGCCAGTCTGAGCTGCTTTCGACGTACAGGACTGGTCGTCGTTTACATCACCTATATGCCAGCACAGTGAAGAGCATTCGACATTGTTAGTTTACTCAAATATAAAAACACTGGCGGTTGCACCTTAGAGACTAACGTTGAAAGAGGTGTAGCAAGGTTTTGGCTGACAGTGTATACCATCTCCGTTTAATATCCATTATAGTCTTTTGTATTGTCTGGTGGGTCGAAGCAAAACAAAGCCGCGAAGAGAATGTGAGAGGTGGAATCTGGTCACGCATCGGAACTGTTATCGGGGTTGTGGTCTGTTGGTGTGTCACTGGTCGTGACAATGATTAAGTTGTTCTTTGAACTCACCCGTTAAGAATAGCATCATAGTTCGAAAATAATTAGCAAAATGTAGCAAGAAACACTGATTAAACCTAGCGTTTCAATATCAGGTTTCGTAGAAGATGGCTTACAATGAATGTCATTGTCAATGAATGGATCCGACACTCTTGATAACCCACCACACCTTTTCATGGATCACTATTAAGCTTCCATGGACTGAGTTACGTTCGTTAATCTGATTACTTGACGCATTCGATAAGTCTTCCCACTTCCCGTTCGTTGAAAAATGCTTAAAAGCCAAACTCAGAACAGAAAAGAACTCAAATTGTGATTGATACATTGTTTTGCAGTAAAGAATCGGTGTACAAACTTTCAACTTCCTAGAATAAAGCATTTTAATTGTATCCCTGTTGAATTTTAACTTAAGTCTTAAGATGTTTAATATGTATGAGCCCTTTATGATTCACTACCCCGTCACCCTACCCCAGCATTCAATCTTCGTCCGATGCGTTAAAAGTGGAAAATGTTCCATTCGATTTTGACTTACCCAAGCACTCGTTTTGGTTGTTGAAGCAGCAGTTTTGATTTGTTCTTGCTGCTTAGCACCAAAATTATTGACCCAGCACAGCATTGGAATTAACTCCTTTTTAAGTGTATCAGGCTGGAAACAGCTGTACTTAATTCCAGCATCAAAGCCACCAAAGAGTTATTCTTGTTCAGGTTATCTTGGTTTTAATTTCCGTGTTATTTGTTAGCTGTACTTTTCTCTTGAAGTGTCTATAAAATATTCTGTTGTATAGTAATATGTGTTTTCTTGTTAATGACATGAAACTAACGTTGCAATATTGAAATGGCAATATGACGACTTCTGGGAAAAACCGTAGTGGTTTAAGTACTCTGACGTTGTATTACTACGTCAATATTTTGTAATAATTTATAGACAGTGTTATGTACACGTGCTGAATGAATGCAGATACCTTTACAACAGTCTTCTCGGATTGTCCACCGCCATTTAAACACTAATCATATATTAAATGACGTGACATGGCACGGCTTAAAACGCACATCATATAAATAAACACGTTAAATAAATATACTAAATGAAACTTTCAACTAAAAATAAATTTGAGCAGAGCTTCAGTAACTGTGCGTTGGGGCTCTAAAGTATAAAGTATACAGTGACTTTTATTTTTTGTTTGTTTGATAAGATGTGTTTAAATGTATTTGTATGTCAATGTATTAAATGTGAGGTCTAATATATTTCAATTAACATGTCTGCATATTTTTTACCTAGTCCTGCTTAAGCCGTATTTCACCGGTTACGTCTGACTATTTTGCAATAATTGCACTGTCGTGGTTGCTCTGGTTTTGCTCTCTATGATACAGGTTTTTATATTAACTATATATATTATAATGACTTCATCACAGTTGCGAGGGTGAAATAAGTTGAGATAGATTCATGACGCTAAATATGACGTCACACAACAATACCTCAGCAAGGCCAGCCTTTGCACAGTCTTCTGTGCAGATAGCCAACATTTTGTCAACAACTTCCCGTGCTATATCTGTTTCAACATGATATATAAATATTTAAAAAAGCATCTATCTCTATGTACAGGCACAGATATGAGATATATCTGTGTATAGTTGTGGTAACAAGCATGGAAAATTTATTGACTACGGTTTTATATTTCATTCTATTAATGTCATTCACTGTGACACTGTCAGTCAAGTATTTGCTGTAGTATTAATGAGCGAGCATCTGATATTCGTGAAAATAAGCACATTATTTGATGTAAATTGTGGTATGCTGATATGACAGTGATCACATTACATCACCTCGAAACTAATACGTTACGAATATTCAAAAACCAAAATGAAAAAAAAAAACAATAAAAGTAATGGCGACCACAAAAGCCTGAAATAGCTCAGAAATGAATGCAGTGTTTTATTTATTTATTTATTTGACTGACATGACAAATTTGCTTCTATGCGATGTCCAGGTTTATTGAAAGATTAAACCGGGTAGAGCAATGATGAAAATACTACACGTAGACAACCCATTAGACTGCTTGGCCAGCGAGGGCCTTTGAACTGATCAATTACAGATCAGATTTCTTACAAACGGCCATAATGGGATACATAACAGTCATAACTTGTTGACTTTAGATTGCCTTAAGTATATCATTTATTCAAACGCAGTTTAAGCTCATGACAAGCACCATAAATTTTGCCCTGGCTACACTGTTTCTGACTGCGCGGAAAAGTGTCAAATTACTTCATTTTCCTTCTTCAGTTCTTGGGGATAAGTCCTTTTGAATGATGGTCTTGCCTTTCCTGATTAAGGCCAAGCTTATACATGAATGTCTAGGTTACACTATTACACTTAAAGGCACCTTCAGCCTATGGTCCAGATTGTACAGCATCAGCTAGTGCATGTGATACCAGGTGTCTAGAGTCGGGTGGGAAAACGTTAGAATCTTCTTTTATACATCACCAGCCTTACTTTGTAGGTCTACAGGTGTTCATTTGAAATTGCTATTGCTGTATTTGTGAGACAAGACTTGTGATCGTCGATCAGAGTGATTTTTCTGAGCTTTATAAAGTGGAAGATTCGTATAGCAATGTCAGGTTTGCCTCTTTCTGATCCAATGCATTTTAATGGATTGTCTGGTCGATGTTAGTACACAGTGACTACGAACAGAAAGCCGTCTATCACTGCTTCACTATACTATTCCGTTCTGGCATGAGCACATGAGGGCGTTCAAACCAGCTAACTTCAATCACAAAGACACAGCGTCGATAGGCGAGAGATATAATCTGAAAGGAGGTAAATCCTGAAGCAAACGAAACAAACAGAATTGAGGATTATTTTAGGTTATAGCTCTAAGGTGCACTTTAGATGTAGTGTATTGACCACGATAAATGACGTATTTCTCTGATGAAATGTCGGTGAAAAAGGTCAGAAAAGTCAGAAATATTTGTTTTGTAAATTACATAAAAATACTGGATACATTTATACACACGTGAACCACACTGTACGATTCACATTTGCAATCCGCTGATCATCTTGTTAACTCGCCAGTTTACAACCGTTTGGCAAATATGCGGACACAATGGGTATTGTATCTGCAAACCAACAATCACCGCGGACATTTCCCCTTTCCCGGAAAACGGGTTAATAATTCAGTAGATTGTATAACATGGCTTCCCTTATGCTCATTGTCATTAGTCCAATTAGTAACTCGTGTGACAACTGCGGCTCCAGAAGACTAATAACTTAGAAACGAAAGATACCCGTCCGTTTATCCGGAAATCAACGTTGTTTGACCAACTGGATCGAACAATCCGAAGTCCCCCGGCAATGCCAAATGGGACGCTGTATTGTACATACGTGGGCAGAGTTACAAATCGTCACACGAAGACGAGGGCCACACGGTGTACAGAGAAAATGAAAGAAGAAGTGTGAAAATCACGATCCAAGCTAACGGTTAACTTTAGTGTGGTTTGCACCAAGGAGAATGACTGGTAAGCGTTCGTCTCAATACACACACAATCATATTGCCATGCATAATTGAACGTGTTGTTCAGGTCGAGTAAAATCGTGATGACAAGCTTCATTGCCTGAGGACAGATGCACTGTAACATTTGCTCAGTATGGGAAAGATTCTGCAATGATGCAAGCGGTTTGATATATGTTACGGAGTTAAACTCGTTATTTAATAGAACTCCTAAATTGGTTACCCCTTGTACCTACTTCATGTGCAATGTTCTGTCTTTTGTATAGCAGAGGTATGACAACATTCCGAAGATTAATGCAAACAATTGTGAAATGTAACCCGTTGCATCAGGCGAACGTGAAGGTCTTGGGCATGATGCGTTGTAAATGGTATGGCTTATATATAAAACAGGAGTCAAAATATATTGACAACGAAATATTTAAAATTGTCTTTAGAATTCAATACATATAGGGTGCCATAAAATGAAACGCCTAGCAGACTTTTCATATCATAAAATTTTGAAGTATAATAATCAGTGTAATACGCAGTTGGTTTTCGGCAAAACAATAAGAAATTCTCCGTCGTATGAGTGAAAAATTCTTGCGAAAAACACCAATCAAATAAATAAATAAATAAATAAGAAAGTCTGAATGTCAGTAATTATAAAGTAACTTCATGCCCATACACTATATTGCATAACGACCACTTCATTTTCTATGCAGCTCAGTTCAGGCGATTTCGGGCACTTTCAGATATTTTCATTTGTACACAAATACATGTATTCGTCTTCTTCTTGAAGACTCTTAAATATTATTCTTCCAGTCCGATGGTAATATATTACATTTGAAAACGATAACTTTTCTTTTTTAAATTGGTATTTCACTTACGTGCATTCGAGAAAACTAATACAAATGAAGAAATCGCATCTAAAGCTTATGTGTGGAATTGGTGGATTTGGATAGTGTAAATCGTAAAGAGTCATCGTGTATTTATAACAGAACAATGCACTTGCTCAGTCATGAGACACATGTGCAGTGCTTAATGTCTTTACAGACATGACAATAGACATCATGGGATGATCTTTATTTAAGCCAAAGATCAATCCTGGGCCGAGATCGGAATGTGATTCTATGTGTTGATGTTTGGCAAGCAGTGACTGTTTTTTCTTTATAGAATTTCGGCTGTTGCAAACCTACTAATCCCAGTGTTCAAATCCCCATAATCCCCAGGATAAATATGGCGCCTTTCAATGTGCAACTCAATGCGCACTCCCCGCTCGGGGACTGCGAACAGCTAATTACACTCTATAATGTCTAAAAGTAAAAATTTCAAGATGGAAATCCTGTTACAGTAGAATCTCTGAACTCATCTAGCCCTTTGGGATCCAAACGATGGTTCTGTACCTCCATGCCTGAAAGATGATGGATTTTTTCGGAGGGCAGTGGATATCTGAGCTCGCAGATTATGCCACTGGAGTAAACACATTGCGGTAAATGTGCTTATGGGAGTCAACAGAGCCGATGTAACCGCGAAATAGGTTTACACGTTTTATTTGCTTTAATTTATAGAGTTGGGAGAAAAACATTACGCCATCCTAAAACTTACCTCAGCAGGCTTCAATGTTGCGAAATGGGCCTGCAGTGATGATTTGATGATACCTCTATCCAATGACGTTGGTAGTTTAAAAAAAATGGACGGTAGGGCTGCATTTACATTTGTCATTACATGAATAGTTTTACGTCTGATTCTCTAGACGGTTTGGTACATTACAATGATATGTATGTCATTTTAACTGGTTAACTGAGGGATGATTGTGGGTAATTAGAATGTTTCACCTGTAGACTTCAATCCAAATCTACGTAGATGATATTTTATGTAATAAATATCGCGTCCAGTTGTTTTATTTTGCAAGAATTTGGTTTTTTGAAAGCTTTGGTAGCGAGCTCAGCAGACGTGTACACTAGGGGCTTAGAGATGGGAGAGAGACTGAAAGAGAGAGGAATATCATTTTGACG
This sequence comes from Liolophura sinensis, assembly GCF_032854445.1. NCBI lineage: Eukaryota > Metazoa > Mollusca > Polyplacophora > Chitonida > Chitonidae > Liolophura > Liolophura sinensis. Next base: position 72,921,916 of record NC_088300.1, read on the forward strand.
TTAAGCCTCACGGAATACACGAGTTTTAGATTAGAACTGGAAGTCATGTCTAGAACATCGACTGCCCACGTTACATCATTAACAACGTGTACGTAATTCTGTCTTTCCGATAATGGCTTCATTTACTATTTGTAAAATTAGTTCTTACAAATTCCTTTTGAGACTGGTATATTGTGTTGTTTTGGAGATGAGTATTGCGAGTATCTGTTTGGCTGACGAGTTGTACGTGAATATCGGGTTGCCGTCAAGGAATATTATGTGCAATGAGGAGTGATCAATGAATAGGCTTTTCTTCATAACTTAAGGATTACTACTTAATAATAGAAACAAATACATAAATACAGTCTTAAATAAGTGGACAGGCAAACAGTCATATAGGCTATGGTGATAACGGGTGTGTGATTTGCTACTATTTAGGCATTTCCAGACAGCTGGAATAAAACAGTAACTGAGCTATTCTGACAAGTGGCTGTACTTCACCGGCTACGTCTGGCCATTTGCCAGCTGTCACTCTGTCGTAGCACACTGGTTTTAGCCTCTATACTTTAAGTCTTTTATATTATATACACTCCTGTGTCACTTTCACACTTTTGAAAATCTTTAGGACTTGGTACATATTTGTGGGTACCATCCTGCCGATTCCATTAGTCTAAAGTTACTTCAGTCCTTAGACTCATGTCTTTTTTTAGCTTTTCAACAGGTGTGTTTTAGAATTATCTATTTAACGAATGTAATTAATCGCTAGACTCTGCGTGACAAATGCTAAACTAAATTTGACACCGTCGTGTTATTTTACACAACCCATTAGTAAGCTTTGTCAAAGATATACAGCAAAGGCGTGTTAAATCTCTGTTTTCTGGGTAATAATATTACTCAGGGAAATGCCACACCGTTTGGTTTTACCACCGGATGATAAATAGCTGTAATACCTTACCCAGGTGACGTGCCACAAGCCCACTATGGTACAACTCTACAACTGGTAAACACCAGTGACATTTAAACGTGTAACAGCTGCCTCATGGCTAAAAACGCAACCCTATGTATCTAGGGTTTCTGGACTTTCCATCATGCGTCGTAGAAACACCTTGTTTGTCACAGAAGTCAATGGAAATATAATATAAACACTACAGCGCAGAGAGTAAAACCAGATCAGCGAGATGACGTGCTTAATTTTATAATCTTTGGTATTATAACGCTTTGGTATTATATAAAAATATGGCGAGTAAAGACTACAAATCTCTCCATTTCACGCATGCAGAATGTTCGCTCGATTTTGACACAACATCAGTGGATAGATGCCACACGACAGACGTCCATTTCTGACAACGTTACCTTTAATCCCAACCACCGCGAAAGCAATTTTGACCTCACGACGTCACAGAATGATTGATCATACATGTAGATACTAACCAGTGAGCATGCATGTGGCGGACGACATGTAGCCGCAGTTGTCACTCTCTCCTTGAGATCTTCCAACGGCCCTTGGACGGGCTTAATGAATGGCATCTCTCCATGTCTCTAGTTTACTCCATTAAACGTTTTGAAGAGGGTTAGAGAATAGAAATAATGTTCCTGCTATGGTGTGTCTAACGGCAGTTTTAACAAGGTTAAATCATTTTGGTCTCAACTTAAAATAATAACCTCGTCCACTTTCATTATATTGACCGTAAAACGACCATTAAATACCCATATAGGAACATTATTTCTTAAACAAATATTCATAAATATATCAATTAAGACATACATCTAGCCCTCTCAAGCAGTGGGATGCATCAAGCGATCAAAGAAAATATGATCCTCTCGATATCAAGAAAGAAGGATCCAAAAGACACAAAATTTCTTATTTCTTGAAAGTAGCTAATGCAATGGCAAATGTTTTCCACACAGAAGCTATATTACAGAACACAACATGAAGTTCAGATGAGAAAGTACGAAAAGTTGTTTTTGTGTAATAATGTTATTAACAGGGATGTAACACATCCGATTTTGGCATCATTTTTATGTTGCCTTCTCCTTTCTGTGGTGTCGCTGATCCTCGTGAGCTGGATCAGAGATTAAAACAATGGGGGATGGCAGTGAGCAGTACTCAAACAGGTGTCAAGAAGTTCAATGCCAAACATTACCATTATCGGCGCCAGTGACTCATTCTTTATCAAGCAACACGGTAAGTTTTGCATTGTTTTCAGTTTTAATCGTGATCTGTAGCAGGTCAGAAACCGCAAACATTGCCGTAACTGCCAAAAGGCCATTGTGTTGCTGTACATACTTCACACTTTGTTAGAAGCTCACTCATTGGACCACAGCAGAGACACAACGAATGGGATAGCGTGTATCAGAGCGACATTCATTAGAAGCCAGCACGTGCTGGTATCTGCTTTTCTTTCACTTTACGGGCATAGCGCAAATTGACCAAAAACTAAAGGCGAATAAACTCCCACTTTGTCTTATACCTGCCAAGCCTTAGCACCAGAGTTTGTATATATTTAAACCATAATTTATCTTCCCTGCTGCTAAAAAAAAATTAGTTGGCCCGTCGGGCTTTCTTAGCGCAACTTCCGTCATCCTGGCACTTCATTACTTCATTATTACTACTACCTGTAGTATATGATGCAAAATTGGATATTTTTTTCGCTGGAAATCCGCGAAAATTAGCTCCACGTGAAAATTAAGTACTTCACAGTATATGAGCGTAGATCCCTGGTCAATCCTGGATCGAGTCACACTTAAGCCCTTAAAAGAGGAGGTTATAACTTGGCTTTCAGCATGAAGGGGCTAGTGCCTGGTTGACCCTTATCAGTATAATGGCTCGGGCCTTCGGTAAGGCGTCTCAGTGATGGTTTTCCAGCGGTGGAAATCCGTCCTGCCACTAAAAAAGAGTTTTATGGGTAGATCAAACTACCAACCATCGCCAGATATTTGACAAACTCCCTAACCACAACGGAATCTGCAAAAGCGAGGTTCGAACTTCGCGATATATGTCATTAACGGGTGCAGTCGTCCACGAATACGCAATATATGAATTGTCAAACTGCAAGGGGGCCCTCCGCGGCTCAGTTGGTTATCGCGCTAGCACATCGCAATGACCCAGGAGTCTCTCACGACTGCGGTCCAGCTCATGCTGTCTCCGTCTCCGGCCGTAAGTGTCTGGCAGCTGTTTACGACGCTTAAGTCCGGTGGCGTGGAAATGTATACGACAATACTGAAACGGGGGCTGTTCCTAGTTTACTTGGTTAGTTGATTGGTCTGGCAACTTTGGATGAGTGCTGTCAGTCTTTGTCTCTTTGCTGTGGAAAATCTGTTTTTGTAACCTACGGTTCTGACATGTTAAGCACTGATTTCTGGGAAAAGACGGAATTCCAAGTTAGTAATGGGAGTAGTAGAGATTTATATTTCTGAAAGAAATTAAGCTGTAAAGTACAAAATAAATGTCACATTTTGATGCTATGATAAAGGAAATCGCATTCGGTTGTCGTTGTATTTACATTTGTGGTTTCAGTTGATAATTTCGCTTCAATGCATTGTGGGAGCTTCCATGCGCTCATTTCCCCTAATTGTGCATTGCCGATGTGTTCAAATGATCAACAGAAATACGTGATAGTAACATGGTTTTATTTTCATTGTAAGCAATTAGTGCGTTTCAGTCTAACATTTGCCTCCGCACTGAAATGTGAAGGAGTACTGATTGAATAGTACTGCCACACATTATAGGTTGTATACAGACTATACATTTCTAGGGCCTGTTCTATAAAGCTATCGCAATGTTGCTTCGAGCACATTTACCATGGTGGCCTATATCTTCACTGTATGTTGTCATGGAAATTACGCAAGTGGCAGTTTGCGACTGCTTCGTAGTTACCAAAATGACAAAATGCTATGACTTCACTTCCAGCAACAACATCCCAAGAATGGTGGTCATGCTAGGCTGATTATATATTTGAGGTGTTATAAGAGACTGTGCAAACTGCACGTGATGATATGGTACTACACCACCAGAAAGTTAGGCGATATACAGGGGTTGAAGTTGACAAATGTACTACATAAAGAGTCAAGACAATCAAGAAAAATATTGCATTTGAGAACTCAAGAAGACACATGTACCCCGAGTTACATCCGGTGCCTTTTAAATTTTCTAGAAACACTGGGTTTGGAACATAGTTTAAAACTAACCCTTCCTGGAACGACAATGATGAAATGATCTATGCATCGAAACAGACATTCGTATACCAGCCGTCAACCAATTTCTGGTAAGTAGCCAAAACGACGTTTAACACAAATCACCAAATGAAAAGAACGAAGAAAGTATACGAAGTACAAAATTAGGGAGGAATAATTCAAAGAGAAGCCGTCAACAGTCTTCATTGATGTTGGAGGGTCCTCCGTTTCTCAGTTGGTTAGCGCGCTAGCGCGGCGTAATGACCCAGGAGTCTCTTACCAATGCGAAGGATCTATGGCGCCTCGCGTTGTAGGTATGTATCTAATTCCGCTTAACCGGCGGCTAGGGGTGAGTTTTGATGTTACCTCGATGTTTATATGAACATTTGCAATAAAAACGTAACAGAGATACTTTTGTACTTTTTCTGGCTTTATGGCATGATATTATGTATTAATACATTCATGGACTTTTTCCTATTCTAACATAAAGTGATGCAGTCTACACACTGAATTTGACGTATGGATATTAAACACGTGTCTTTCCGACACATCGGAAATTAATACTTCTACTTCCAACTATCTTCCGTCTTAACTAATTTATATTACTGATATCGTTTTACACATATTTTAGACATTGTGATGATAATTTTATTAATAAAACTGGTTTTTGGAAATCTGACAGTGTATATTGCTTTTACTGGTGACGGTATGGACTGTGAATTGGAAACTGCTTTTACTGGTGACGGTATGGACTGTGAATTGGAAACTGCTTTTACTGGTGACGGTATGGACTGTGAATTGGAAACTGCTTTTACTGGTGACGGTATGGACTGTGAATTGGAAACTGCTTTTACTGGTGACGGTATGGACTGTAAATTGGAAACTGCTTTTACTGGTGACGGTATGGACTGTGAATTGGAAACTGCTTTTACTGGTGACGGTATGGACTGTGAATTGGAAACTGCTTTTACTGGTGACGGTATGGACTGTGAATTGCAAACTGCTTTTACTGGTGACGGTATGGACTGTGAATTGCAAACTGCTTTTACTGGTGACGGTATGGACTGTGAATTGGAAACTGCTTTTACTGGTGACGGTATGGACTGTGAATTGGAAACTGCTTTTACTGGTGACGGTCTGGACTATGAAGTGGAACTTCCCTAACTACTTAATATTTTACAGCTGTCAGGCTTTCATTCTAGACAAGCTCGTACGCTATTCTGTAAAGCAGTCGTACTGATTTAATTGACCTCAGTTGATTAACCCTACTTTTGGTAGGGATCAATCTGTGACTAGCTGTTACAATGTCATTATTTATATTCGCCTCTCTTGATCGGATCGATGGCACCTATCCCACGTGAGTTTAAAACGCGTCAAAGCATTTTAATTCGGAAGACCTTTCTTTATTTTTTCGGGGCCTCCGTGGCTCAGGCGGTTAGCGCGCTAGCGCAGCGTAATGACCCAGGAGCCTCTCACCAATGCGGTCGCTGTGAGTTCAAGTCCAGCTCATGCTGGCTTCCTCTCCGGCCGTAAGTGGGAAGGTCTGCCAGCAACCTGCGGATGGTCGTGGGTTTCCCCCGGGCTCTGCCCGGTTTCCACCCACCATAATGCTGGCCGCCGTCGTATAAGTGAAATATTCTTGAGTACGGCGTAAAACACCAATCAAAAAAAAAAAAAAAAAAAAATCTTTATTTTTTCTTAAGCCCTTGTTAAGTTGACAGCTCAGAGTTTCTTTACAACATTTTTGGTGATTTTCTATATATATTTCATGTTGCAGATTACATAAGCTCGAGTCTAGTTTAATAGAGCGTATAGACCTACTTCTGGCCTTTGTTTATCTTGGTTCTGATTTTTCGCCATGTTTCAATCATCGACTGTTTCTCACTTTAAGGTTACCAATCATTCCTATATTATTTCTTACTTATTCCGTTGAGAACCGGTGTTACTGGTTGGATTAGAAATAGATTTTGGTACAACTGACTTTGATCGTCCCTTCATGCGTCATGAGTGGTGTACATATGTCGGATTGGACACTTAGATTAGAAGGAACTCTCTAGAGAAGCAGCTGAAAAAATCTACTTCTATGAAAGTGACCTGGACCTGGATGAGACTGGGCAGCATTGGAGAAACCAACGCATCTCGCCAAGTACCTCACAGTCCACCTGAGGTAAGACCGCTTCCTAGCTAGCAATAACTGGACTAAAACGGTTCAAGATGACTGAAAATTGATCATTCTACAGGTAATTATCTCAATCTAATCTCAGTAATAATACAATTTATAGATTGAGCTATCATGCCACAAAGAGTAGTTAAAGAATAGAATAGAGGCATTCATTGGTTATAAAATAGCTGTTTTGTACACTGCAGAAACGGCGTTTAGAGCCTAAATCTAAGCGCATATTTTGTCCGTTATTTTTTACACGTTTGCATCCTTAATACGTTGTACTCCTCAGCATGTTTGGTCATGTCAAAAGAAACCAGTCTATCTAAGGAGGACCAATGAAGACAAAATTAGGAAACGAAATATATTTATTTTCATGTCACATTCACACTCTGTGGTTCACAGCGGCCTATATTAATACACTGTGTTGAAATGAACATTTAGTTAAACGAAAAACAAAAAGAAAAAAGTAAAAGCAGACATTTTTTTCAGGCTTAACAAAATGTGAAACCCATTAAGACAAGTTCAGAGTACAATAACAAAAAATACTGTAATCATAAAACGTAGTATTTAATTAAAAATGTGACATTTTTTCAGATATACAAACAGTTCAAAATCTAAACAAAAAACATTCAGTTCTCACAGAAGGCAGTGTAGTGGATTATGGCCCAGTGCATACAATACCAGAGAAATAAATGCACAGCTGGAATGGAATTTTGGGTACTGATGTCTGATTAAATTAATAACTTACAGCGATTCCTACAAGTCAATTTTAAAATAACCAGCCATGAAAAAACTATATTCTTTTATGTATTTCATTTTCCCGGTCACTGTATACTTGTACACATGTAAAAATAAAAAGTGAGCCTTAGTGAAGAGAATTTTTCATCAAGAACAGCCATCTGTAGAAAACCAAAGAGCTGGTAGCATTTTGGGTATGATGTAGATGAAACAGGTAATACTCCCTTATTAAAGGGTATAAGGAAAAGCTTAAGTTACTTCCTGTATGGATTGTTACATGCCAGATCATGTTGCACGAGTCCACCTTTCAAAATAGCATGATGGCTTTTTTGCCGGCTCTGCAAGTCAGCTTTCCTCACCTGGGGGCACAAAATAACGCAATGGGTGAGTGCACAAAAAACACAAATATTTAAGTTATCATATCAGCCAGAATTAATATAATCCTTTTACAGAAACAGAAGAATATCAAATCATAAACACGTAAGGAAAACACTACAATGAGACACTCTAATTAAGGATTGGGGACACAATGAAATTTTTACATACTTAAAAAGCAGTACTTATATCTACTTCTATCATTAGCTCAGGCTCCTGCTTCCACTATGTGGCGAGCTTCACCGGCGGTCACGGCCTGCTCGAATTTGCTCATATTTACCGTATCAAGACCATTTCCCACTTCATCCTCCTATTAAATCAGAGACAAAAAGCAAAGGTCAAGGTCACTAATCTTTGTGGTAAATGTTTAAATATTTAACTACTTGCATTGATGTATCAGAGTAATTTATCTTAAAATTCAAAATCAATAGGACACAGCAAACAGTGGACATCTGTGAGGATAGTTCAACAATTAAAACTGATATCCTAGTTAACAAAAGTATGTATTAAGACTACCAAGAAAACACCAGTGTGTCCTTCACTCTTCTGAAACTACTGGAAGAGTGCTCAACCATAGTAAGTCTAATATCATAATTTTTCAAATTTCCCTTCTATAAACTATTAACTAATTTAGTAAGCTCAGCATATATAGAAAATATATCCACCGGTGAAGGTGTAATGACAGCTGACACACGTGCATGGTCATGGAATACAAACGCCTTTAAATAATATTTTTTGTTAGCCTAAATGTGTTCGTAATTTATCAACTGTAAGGACAGAAAGCCAAACAGTAAGCACTGAAAAAGAAGAGTTGATCATATGCAGGTGCCGAAATTCGTAACCGCCGTCAAGCAGCCAATTTTTGAAAGGCGATTAACAAAACTGTGATGGTTTGCTTGATATAAGTGTTTACGGACACTCGAAATTATTGTTTGAAGCACCAACTAAAAAGACAGATCTGTACTAAACACTGTTTTCTTCTTCGTGATTCGTGCATTATAACAATACTATTTAGTTTCTGACAGGCGAAATTAAGATGATTTACAATTCCATATTTACCTTAAGTTCCAATTAACAACGAGTTGTGATAGATTATATAATGTCCCTTACGGTCTTTTTGGAAATGAAGGATTGAGTCGTAGGTAGCGAGTCGTAGGGTCCGTGAACATATTTAACCCTGAACATATATAGCATTCAACAAGTTTAGGCATGCGCTTAGATAAAACCCGAAGCCAAATATAGGTTCAGTTTCTAAATACGTACATGTTTGGATGTCAGAATGGTTAGGAGAGAAACTAAGCACGTTCCCATATCTAACATGTTTAGGTCAGTCGTGCTTTAGCTAAGGACGCATTTCTTAACATACAACATGTTAAGGGAACGTTTAATTTCTAAACGCTCTGTTTGCAGTGTATTGTCCAAACAATAACCCAGCAGGGCTGGATCTGGTTATCACAGATGTGTCGAACATGTCACTTACTTGTTGATAGGTATAGCGTAACACTTTCAAAACTAGCCCGGCGGAATCATAATTGTGGAATTTTATGGTATTTACGTCTCCATAAAAACTTTACAAACACCCCATCATTGTTTTAGCCTTAAACTTGAAATTAAAAGCAAAGAGAGAACTAGTTTCGTGATGGATGAACACCTTTCAGTATGCTGCCTGCGTATTAGAGAAATAAAGTTCTTGCTTTAAAAAACATTGGGTCTGATTTGAATGAAAAAATAAAGCAAAATTAGAATTCATGAAATGAGCTCTTTTACTATGAATAGAGAAGCGCTAAGTGTTTGGAAGACCGTTACCGCATCTTACTTTAAACTTGTTGTAAACTTGGTATTGAATTGTTTTTACCGGAAACTTCATTCATTTAAAGTACATTGCAGTGTAGAACAAGTCATATAGTATCAGGAAGCAATGTAGATCCATAAGTAATTCATTGACAAGGGCTCCACATCTACTGCCACAAAATATCGCCACTAGTTTACTATAAAACATTAGCTCTCATGACGATGAATTGTAGTCTTACAGAAGGAGCTAACCACATTGAATTAGTATATAAAATACGTGTATCTTGGCATTGTTCCAATTATTCAGGCTTGATAAAATATACGCGGAGCAGAACAACCGTGCCTACATTTTAATGCGGAAGCATATTAGAAAATCGTTATAGAACTCACTTGGTCAGATTTAAGAGTTAAACAAATGTTAGTCGTAAATCGTGCTCTCAAGAATACAAGTAAGGAAACATACCGACAGCTTTGAATGCAAATCGACCGGCCCGGATAGCACAGTTGGTAGAGCGTCCGTTTCGGGACCGGTAGATCCAGGATCAATCCTTGATCGAGTCACACCGAAGACTTTAAAAGAGGAAGTTGAAACTTCCTCGCTTGGCGTTCAGCACGAAGGGGATAGTGCAAAGACTGGTTGACCCGTATCAGTATAATGGCTCGGGCGGGGCGGCTTACTTTCCTTCGGTATAGTCGTCTCAGTGAAGCAGCACTAAATAAAGGAGCGGTGGAAATCCGTCCTGCAACAAGGAGGCACATTACACGTACATGCACCCTGATTCCTTCGTCGTCATATGACTGAAAAATTGTTGAGTACGACGTTAAACCCCAAGCACCCACTCTAATGAAAATCAAATAAAAAACTGCAAGTGTCTTCTTTCATTGGTCTATGCTCTGACACATCATACGTTTATTTGGTTCTAGGATCGCTGGAATTAATCCCCGGCTGTTGATTTTTATAAAATAAGAGGTTAGTTCTGAGATGTGAAAGGTAAAAACGCTGTAACAAAATAAGCTGCTCTGTCACTTGTCATTCTTCAGAGCATCCACCTATTTAGGTATGCCTAATAAAGCTCTGTGCGTCCCAGGTATATAATGAACAAACTAAAATATCAATCCCAGTACTGTATGAAGTTGAAGGGGGTTAACAGCTCAGAATGTTGTCTCTTTCTGTGCCACAAGTTTCGTGACAGACAATTGTTCCGATAGGGGCGTATGATTTCGACAGGAAGGGATTTTACGCCATGGAAACATTCAAACTGGGCTCAACTACTTTCTTTCTGACCCTTTTTTATTTTCTTGTTGACATTTTGTTGTCACGAAGATAGAAGTCGTTATCCGATGAGTAGGATTTACCTTTAATTCATATGAGCTCAAGTATCTAAAATCTGAAATTAATTTAACCCCCTTAGTGATACATTCCTTTGCATGATATGCATTGGCGGCCTTGTCAGTATAACCAATTATCAAAATCATCACAGGTATTAACGGTGAAATAGGACCTCTAGTCAGTCTGCTTTAGTTAAGGTTTTATTCCAACTAGTCTTGTTGTCATCACATTTAACATACACTAGCATTAAAACAATACAATGGGACCATCTGATGAGGTATTTGCTAGCTCTTAATCTATGCGTGGAAACAGACATTCGTGTACTAGCCGTCAACCAATAAGAACCTTCCAGGTTAATAATTGCAAGGCCAATTCCCGAAAACGACGCATAACACAAACCACCAAAGAAGTAAGAGAGTATATAATGTACTAAAGTAGGATGGAATCGCGCAAAGAGAAGAAGTTAACAGTTTTCAATGATGTTGGAAAGACGTAAGGTGTGTTCTAGGCGACTGAGTGAAATCAGTGTTCAGATCGCGTACCATTCTAGATTATCAGTTGTCCATAACTAAATATGTATCTCATCTGCGCTTGGATTGCAACTGTGCATATATCCAAAGTGGCGATCTAATTCAACACGAAGAATCTGCGGCTCCTAGTCCCTGGTTAAACGGAATTAGACACAATCATGAAGCAGAGTACCACAGATTCTGAGAGCTCTGTGCATATTTACTTACAAGAAATAATACTCACTGCAAAATTTGGAGTGAAGGCACTCTCTCGTTTTGAACATATATGAGATCATGCCCAGTCCCAGCAATTTCATCTTATTTGTCTGACCTTAGCTTTATTCACAAGCTAAACCCAAAGAAATTTTCTTGAAGCCAACAATCAGACTTGTAAAAAGTAATCCCCTAGAATGTGAACGCACATCTCCACGCTACAAAAGCATACAATGCCCTGGTTTGTGCCTGCATAGCTGCACCCACTCTCCTTAAACTACAGACGTTGCTTATAGTATTGAAAGCCATATTTTGATGGGTTTCCGTTGTTTCCTTATAAATGGCGAAATTACCCCTTCTTAAAATGTACTGGAACCCAATCAGATTTTCGATGACAATCGACCTTGAATCACTTTCCGATGTTACAAACCCTTCAATGGCAGACGGTTTTCTCTTTTCAATATTGTCTTTCGATACACTGTGTTTGTAGTTTGCTTTATTAACCTGCATGCACGTGGTGTCAAGTGGCTGCTACTGAGCGAATATTAGACGCATAGTCACGTCGCAAAGTATTCGCACACTAGCGGCGATAAGCCCACAGTAAAGAATTGTTTGCCATCTACATCCAATATAAAATACAACAGCTCAGAAAAAAGCCAAAGCAGCGACGACAGTGTAATATTAGGCAAATGTGATTAGACACCACTGGTCTATCTTGACATCTAGGGTCTGGGAAAATGACTACGGCATGTCCAGTAATACCAGTTTACCTACGTTAGCGTTTCATTCTAAGTTTAGGCAAATATTCCAATGAAAAGACAACACTAGCATTGGTTATATCTTTTGTTGTCTTTTCTTTTAAATAGTAGCAAAGCGCTCCAATTGCGTGGATTAAACCTTTAATTAGTAGTAAGCGTATGGGTTCAAGAATTGGTCTGCATATGAGCTGTATAAAGTATTTTGCATCCCTAATTTCCTGGTTCCCCTAGAATAAATTGGGATGAGCCGCCTCCGTGTATCCCCTGATTTCAGACGTACGGAAGTTAAAGGAGTTCAGCACAGTTAATTATTTTCTTTGTACTCAAATGATCTATCCTTTCGATATTTTAATTGCAGTATAAAATTAACTTTGAATTCCTCATACTGTAATCTCTTTTAAAGTTTATAACATTGATTCGGGTTTGTTGATTTGTGGTCATACTTTGACAGGTTCTGTATAGAAAATAAACAACCAATTATTCACTGTATCCACCATGCTCCTATTCGAATGTGCAATTGTATGGTCGGAAAAAGGTACTGACATTGGTATAGCTTTCACCGGGTGGTTTATGTGCCTGAGTACTAATTCTGTACAATGCCAAGACTAGATTGTCACCGTGTTTCAAAATAATTTACTCGCTCATGTGTTCCTCCACTGCTCCAGATAATGCTGGCCGCCGCCGTATAAGTGAAATGTTCTTGAGCATGGCGTAAAACACAAATCAAATAAATAAATCCATTGCTCCTGCGATATGGATTGCCATACTTAAGATCAGAATAGTCGTCGTCAAATGATGTTAAGAGATAAGACAGTGAGGAACCAGGGTGATTCTGGCACATAGTTAAAGGTTACATTATGCCATAAATAACGCACAACGGCTATCTGTGACTTTAAAGCCATAGGTGATGAATTCAAGTGAGTTAACACCATCAGTGAGATAGATGCCCTACCCTTTCCCGGGTTGTTTAGTCCCATGTTTTCGTTTTGTGTTTATAATGTCAAGTGCTTACACGTACAGTCAACTGCGTCTTGATGTCCAGATATGCCGCCAGCCCCATGTGCCTTTAAAACAAAAACGATATGAGTAATCGTATGGTGAAGAAAAATGGCCACCGGCTAAAGGATGGCAAGTCTCGCTGGCTCAGCTGGGTGAGGTGCTGGTTCGCTGTGACGATAACTGACCAGGGTCGCGTGTTTGAATTCAGCTCTCGCTGTTTCCACTGCGGCTTCAAATCAGGATGTCACCAATCAATCAATCACTTGCTGAAGCAGAGATGTCCACTGTCCAAACTTGCAACAAAACGCTGGTTAGGTAGCTTTTTTAAATGCAGCAGCAACTAACTCTAAGCCTAAACTTGGCTGCAACTCAAGGAAGGACGAACGACCATTGACTCGACTGCAGAGGACACCGACTTGGCTGCGGATGACACCGAACTGGATGCAGCGTCTAGTGCAGATGATAGAGACTTGGCCATAGCACTCATTGAAAAGGATTGACTGCAGCCGGTTTCCTCTCCACTAACACAGAAGTGAAATAGTAATTAAGTAAATGAATATATCCACGTAAACACCACTAATGTGGATTGTCCAACCTTTCAAGTATAAACTTTTAACATGATCAATACGATTTTTCCGACAGGTCGACAGAAGAAAACAGCTGATGATACGAAGGGCCTTTCCGTTTTAGCTAGTCATCGACAACACGAATCAAATAAAATTCATGGTGAGCTGTCATCATTTTTGTGTATGGTATGTAACAATATAAGTTGTACACATGCAATTGGTGTTATTTTGCCAGAAGTATATGTATGTGACCATGTACACCGGGTTAGATGTCGAAAGCTTTTTGTGAACGACCGACATAGCCATAAGGCCGAGTGAATGGTAAGGATTCAGGTTGTAATGGCTTATTACAGTCATTATAACTCTCCCTAACAAAGGTTTATGTCAATTGCCTTTACTTCATAAGCTGACATCTTAAAAGACATGCTATATTCAGGCTATAACTGAAATTTCTTTGTCGTGTACAATATTAACGAAAAGTGTTGGGGTTCAGCCGCACATTCTTGCAGATTTCAATATTTCATTTGTGACTTAAGTAGTTTAAACCTATGTTTTAACCAATACAAATTGCTCTTTGCAAGTCACTGAAAAATATTTTCATCCATGTAATTGGTACCAGGGTTACTAAGGGGAATAATGGTTTGATAGGAATGATAACAGACTGCCCAAGCTTCACGAATAAGAATATAAATATTTAAGGCAAAGAAAAGACTAAATGAAGTAGATATCAGATGAAAGATCATTAACCCCTGTCCATGAAAATAGTTCGATTTATAATTTAAAAGTTTTCCACCCGAGTAAAATCGTTTTAAAAATCAGATTCTACGGTAATCTGTAGTGTACCAGTCGATATTACAGACGTCATAGCCTATGTGCCTTAAGTGGCAAAAATCTGATGTGACGTTACTCGTCCCAATATTGTCTGAAAAGGCCACCGTAGAATCCAACTTTTCAAATGCATTTTACGAGGCTTTTAAAAATCTAAAAAACAAATAGGTATATTATATTATTATATGGACGGTACTTGATGGTTTCTCATCTGACATATACTTCACATTAGCGTTTTCCTTGCCTTTAAAGACCACGTCACAGAAAGAAGAACAAGAACACACGGTACCTGAGGTAACCAGTGAAAACCTGGCCTCAGCTCAGTTAACCTGAATTAAGGTTTTATTATAACTGTTCATGTAAATGTTTAAATAATAACAAACTTACACTTGCCTTAAGCAGAGTTCGGTAAAAACAATACAGTGATGTTGTGTTGTCATCACATTTAATATATAGTCACATGAAAAGAACACAGAGGGAGCAGGCCTCGGAGATGCTGTCCATCAGCAGACGCCTGGTTAAGCAGGTATGCAACACAAAGGAATACAGCACAGAGAGAAATACCAGGGCGGCAACGACACTGTAAGAGTTGGCAAGTGGCCACACGTAACCAGTAAATCATGGCCTCGTGTCCATTTTTTTCAGTTAATATGTTAACTTTTATGTTAACTGCTCTTGTAACCGCCTAAACTTGGGCAATACTTAGCACCATGCATTAAGTCTGTAGATGAATTATGTACAGCAGCTGAGACGTTAGTTGCAATTCACTAAACGTCACTGGTATATAATTACTAAATATGCTGTGATCTCATCACATTTAATAAAAATAATCACATTAAAACAATACAAAGGGATCTATGCGTGGAAACAGACATTCGTGTACCAGCCGTCAACTAAAAAGGACCTTCCAGATCAATAATCGCAAGGCCAATTCCCAAAAGCGAAGTACAACACAAATCACCAAAGAACTAAGAAAGAATATCAAGTATGAAAATAGGACGGAACCATGCAGTTTTCAGAGATGCTGGAAAGACGGAAGGTATGTTCGAGGCGACTGAGTGAAATCAGTATTTAAATCGTGTACCATGCTAAAATATCAGTTGTCCATAACAAAATATATATCTCAGTTGCGCTTGGATTGCAACTTTTCATATATCCAACGTGACGATCTAATTCAACACAATGAACATACAGCCCTCGGTTAAGCAGTATTACACACTATCATGAAGCAGAGCGCCAGAGAGTCTGGACGCTCAAAATGAAAATATATACTGCTCTGGTAACACCTCGTTGTCAAAAATACCAGACTGTCATAAAATAAATGACACAGTGCATACTGCCAATGTTCAAAATCTCATTGCTGCAAGACGCGCTCACCTGGATACTTGAGAAATGTAATTCTCTCGTTAGTAACTATTGATGCAGTGTTTCGAATCTTGGGCGCTCTGTTTCACAATTGCGCTTAATCCCGCTAACCCTAAGGTTAAGTGTTTTACAGGCAACGTGTTGAATAAAATCGTTCTGATAGCTATAAGAACAGTTGAAAACGGCGCAACTGAGGTAGATATTTCGATTAATAGCAAGTCAAAAACAGTGTGGGGGCAGCTGTGACCCGAGAGGTTAGCACACTAACGCGGCGCAATGACCCCGCCCCCTCTCATCCATGGGGTCACTCTGAGTTCAAGTCCAGCTCATGCTTTCTTCCTCTCCAACCGTACGTGGGAAGGTCTTCCAGTAACGTGCGGATGGTCGTGTGTTTCGTCGGTTTCCTCCCACCATAATGTTGGCCGCCATCGTATTAGTGAAATTTTCTTGAGAAGGCTTAAAACACCAATCAAATAAATGAAACAGCGCGGTATAAGTGCACCGATGGAGGACTAACCATTCCCGTAAGCTAATCTCTTTGCATTGTTTTCATGCAGTAGTTTATTAAATGTATAAAGACATCATTTTGAGTATTTCTAGACCACTGATGTCTAAGAAATTGCAGTTAACATCACTACACTTTGTGTACCTAATTCTACTTACGTGCATGTGCTAGGAGGCAATATAAGTTGCCATTTTTCAGACATTTGCATGAAGTTAAAAATAAAACACTACTTGAGGTAATTGAAGAGAAACTAAAAATTACGCCGTCATGGCCGCTTTGGTTTTAATCTCTATGGTCTAGTATTTTAAACTGAACAAGGACATCCCTACTTTGAGATTTTTCAACTCTCTATACCCGTACATTCCTCACTTTACATCTAACTGAGAGAACTCCATCACTGATTGTATCGGTGTGTTCATTAGAGGCTCGCAATGCTGTGCCAATTTGATTCAACACACGACAGCCTCCATGCATTTTTTATACCTAACTCTGCTTAAGCCATGGTGGTAGGGTATGTGATTTGTTACACGTTTACCTGAACAGTTGGAATAAAACCCTAACAGAGGTAAACTGACAAGAAGCCGTATTTCACCGATTACATCTAACCATTTATGAGCTACACACTGTCGCCGCTGCTCTGGTTTTTCTGTATATGCTGTACGTCTGTATTATATTTAATAAAACTAGACAAAACCTTCTTCAGCTCCACTACATACAAGGGTCATCATTCATGGGATGTTTTGATCTTTACCGAATTGCTTGAATAATTTCCATGTAAATTTCGGGGAACTCATATAACAACAGTGTATAGATATTCGGATGGGTACAAACTGTGCCTCACTTTTGGCTGACCTATAGCTGGGGCCGATTCCAAAAAGCCATTTCTGACTTTATGTCAAAATTTAAAATCTGTCCACAACGCTCAGTTTTTGGTACTGACAGTTGACATTTGGCTTAAAATAACACTGATGAAGTGGACACAATTTTACTTTATAAAACCGAGAAATAAGCTTTAAGATCGTACTTCAAATTTTTGCTTAAGTCAGAAATGTCTTTGTGGAATCGATCTTTGTTTTCACATGAATACGACAATATGCAGAAACTATTGCGGAGTAATCCTCACAAAGCCCGATTTTTCTCACTCACCAAGCGGTATATTGATATAGATCTGCTGGCTTTAAACAATCCCTATAAAGCAAAGGCTATGAAACATATTTAGCCGCCTCGCTGAGTTTACAGGAAGTCACAAACTCTCCAGATGATATATCTTATGTGGACATATATTTTAACAATGACCAAAACGGGTTCCACTCCCCCAGAATTTACGACATGGAAGTTTCTATTTTGACATCGTTACATGGACAGCGATACACCAAAGGGTCCTGGATATATGGCTCGTACATATCTCGCCTTGTAGTATTTATTAGATCCTGTGTGTTATGTTACTAAATCAGGTTATTACTGAAAAACTTGTTGTGTCAAGGTTGTTCCATCGGACGCCTTCTCTCTGGGTTTCTAAAGGTTTACAATGAGTATACTTTCCTCGCATGTAGAAATGGACAGAGCATCTGGAATCTCTGGCACTCCTCTTTCTTATTGTGTCTAATTCCGCTTAACACTGGGCTATGGGGCTGTATAATCATCGAGTTAAATTTGATACGCGGACACTTGCAATCAAACACCTATTTTCTTATCGACTACTCATCTACTAGCATGGTACACGATTGGAATACTGATTTCACTCATTCGTCTAGACAGTACCTTACGTCTTTCCAGCATCAATGAAACGGTTGATTGCTTCCTTTGTTTGATTCCGTCCTAATTTCGTACACTTTTTAGTTCTTTTTGTAAAACGTGGTTTTGGGAGTTGGCCTTTTGATTATTAACCTGAAGCGTCCATCTCTGTTGACGTATGTTACACAAATGTCAACGCATAGAATCTTAATTAATTCAACTTAGAAACTATCTTAGTTCCTTGGTGGTTTGTGTTGAATGTTGGTTTGAAAACTAGTTTTACAATTATCCATTTGAACTATCCACTATGACTGACGATGGGCATATGAACATATGTTGTGACGCTTAGATTAAGGAAACTTTTGTGAATCCATTCGTGTAGGAGGATCCTAACAACAACAAAAACTGAAGCAGCTAAAGGTCCCTAATGTAGGACACACTTGTCTATATCCATTATACACACATCTGGGGACTCTCTTTTTTTTCTACCAATGCATCTTACATTTACTCACAGAAAGGTCCCGATTCTAAGCGTCAAGTCCAATATTCGAATACTATATGCGTTCCAAATCGATACAGGCAAGTCCCATTCCCGAAACATCATAAAACACCAGTTCCCAGAAGAATATTTAAGAAAAAGAATATATATGTCGTGTAAAACATTGCAATCCGAAGTTGTCATCAATGTAACTTATAAGCTTGTTTGTGTTGATAGGACCTATTCTTAGTCGTATTATAGTCTTGTTAAAGTTTTAACTGTCGTTTATGGAATAAATAACGAGATAAAGCTAAACCCACTATAAGCAGCCTTTTGTGAGTAATTTGTAACTAGATTACAAAGAACGTTCTGGACAATAATCGCAAGGCGAGTTTCCCAAACCACGTGTAACACAAACCACCAAACAACTGAAAACGTATGTAAGTGTAGGACGGTTTCATCCTATAGGACAAAGTATAGGATGGAATCGTGCAAAGAGAAACAGTCAGTATTTATCAATAACATTGATAAGACACTCCAAGAGCTTGTATGCAGCGTAATCAATGTGCGTTTCTTTAGGCCGCGGTTTATTTCCGTTTAGAAAGCTTCACTTTCTCCTGTCTGCAGTTGAATAACAACCATACGCGTAACACTGGATTGTGTTCAACACGTGGCCGGGTTGGCAGTCAGTTCAGCAGAGGCTTAATGATGTTATATCGTTTTGTTGGTCTCTTGAAGTATATGCGTAGATATATGGTGATAAACTAGATGGCTAATACATTCCTTGAAACAAACTGACTACCAGAATATTACCACTTGGCGATTTTTCTTACGAAATTTAGGCGTCGAAGCATAAAAATACTGTGAGCCGAAAAGACACAAGATCGCGCAAATAATAAGTATCTGTGCTACTAAATTAACTGTCGTTAACAAAGTGTTCATCTCAGTAGCTCTTGACTTGTGTTAAACGCTGTTTTGGAAACAGGTCTGGCGATTATTGACTCGAAAACTCCATGAAGCTCTTGGAGTGTCTTATCAATGTTATTGATAAATACTGACTGTTTCTCTTTGCACGATTCCATCCTATACTTTATCCTATAGGATGAAACCGTCCTACAAGTATCTGTGGTACTAAATTAACTGTCATTAACAAAGTGTTCATCTCAGTAGCTCTTGACTTGTGTTAAACGCTGTTTTGGAAACAGGTCTGGCGATTATTGACTCGAAAACTCCATGAAGCTCTTGGAGTGTCTTATCAATGTTATTGATAAATACTGACTGTTTCTCTTTGCACGATTCCATCCTATACTTTATCCTATAGGATGAAACCGTCCTACAAGTATCTGTGGTACTAAATTAACTGTCATTAACAAAGTGTTCATCTCAGTAGCTCTTGACTTGTGTTGAACGCTGTTTTGGAAACAGGTCTGGCGATTATTGACTCGAAAACTCCATGAAGCTCTTGGAGTGTCTTATCAATGTTATTGATAAATACTGACTGTTTCTCTTTGCACGATTCCATCCTATACTTTATCCTATAGGATGAAACCGTCCTACAAGTATCTGTGGTACTAAATTAACTGTCATTAACAAAGTGTTCATCTCAGTAGCTCTTGACTTGTGTTGAACGCTGTTTTGGAAACAGGTCTGGCGATTATTGACTCGAAAACTCCATGAAGTTGCATAGATCGGCACGGTTTTTGAGAACACCAAAAGACGGTGAATGTATCCATGCTCGGGGTTTTACATCGTACTTAACAATTTTTCAGTCATATGCAGGCGATAGGTCATTAGGCAACACTTAGCACAGGCAGCGTCACGACAGCTAAACACAAGTCACAGGTCCCGCTACCAATGAACATGCTGAGGGTCCCAAGTCTTCTCCAGTCTGTGCTTGGTGCCTATCCGCTGCTGAGGTTGCTCAAGATGGTGTGGATTGTTGGCCATGACTCTTTCACTGATTTCTCGAGCTGAACATACAACTGAACATACAACCAAGCCCTCACTTTAGAGTAACCAGCCTGTTTTCCTCTAAATGATTCTACGTTTGCTCACAAATGTATTATACCTTCAAATAGCACACAATTAGTCACCTAAAATATACCCTTAAGATGTCAGATTTAAAAACAGTCTTATTTATTTCCAATGTTTTCTCCAATAAATATGTTAAATTCGACAGCTTTTGACACCTGCTTATATAATTGATTCCGGGATAAACTTCCGTTCTCAGCGCAAGTAATGCACACATTTATTTAATGGTCGAATAAAATATGGGAATTCCATCCGTTTCGCAGATCAGATGGTTTCAACGCAGCAGTCTTAGACAATCAGTCTTAAGTAAAAAGTCAGTGTCGCGGATACTGGGATGGTATGTAACCTCCATTGGAGATCCCTTTATACTTGCTTGTTAAATTCCAATATTAACTGTCTGTATCGTGTCTGTGTTTACGTCCTTCGCGTTTGCCAACATGTTTGTACCCTGTCCTGTCTATTGTGCTATTCATGTGCTTGGTGCCAGCGGACATGAACTTAAGTGGTATATTGAGTGCTTTTGGAAGGTTTTCTACAATTCGGCATCTGTCGTTAATATGTTAATCGAATCACTATGCATCAGTTACTGGTATCCCTCTCAATTTCATTGGTTAACCCAAGCTTTCAGAACTATATATAAAAGGATCATACCTAGGTATTAGCTTTTCTCTTTCACAGCGTTTCGCGGATGCGCTCAGTCTAATCGACTGTTTGTACCGTTGCTGGTGTGAAAAAAGGAATCTATTCCTTTCAACGTCCACTCGTTCTGTGACACCAAGTTTCCACGACTAAACTTACGGATACTCTCAGCATGGGGCGTTGACTAACAGCGGCTATGCACACAATCAAGACAAATATGTTACATCCAACAGGGTTCAGGGGATCGTCTGCCTATCATCTTGAATAAAATGGCCGTGATGGATAAACCATTTTCGTTCTTCAGTGCTTTGTGTTTAACGTAGTTTTGGAAATTAGTCTTGCAAATATTGGCCCAGGACATCAGTCACCATTGACGATTTGTATACGAACAACTATTACAAAGCCAAGATAGCAAATAGATCGTTTCAAAAACGCGCTAAGAACAAATCGACTAGTTCAGTTATCCTCAGCGCTTATTGTCGGCAGAGTCGCATATATCCCGGCCATGCAACGTCCTGGACAACCATGTTTCAGATAAGAAAGGAAACCTGACACTGTCAGAGCCCAGTAAGCAGATGAAGATAATCTATACAGTAAATCTGGTCCAGTTCGAGTTCAACCTTTGTGCCTTTACATTGCTCTCCTTTCCGTTTATTCCTGTCGCTGACTTTCACGTCAGGGAACTCAATGTAAAAGGCGCCAGTGTACCGACTGATTTTTAACAATGCTTAGCTCAAATGTTATAAAATCAGTTTACAAACATGGGGCGCATATTTTACTGATGTCATATGTCCACACTGGGGACAAATTTCGCATGATTCAAGAAGACTCCAACTTTCTTCTAGCCAGGTTTTAGAATGATTAACGACGAAGCATTTTGAGTAATCATACATTAGTGACGTTTAATAAATTGCGTTTAACAACACCGTGTTTTTTACCTACTTCTGCTTTATTCATGGTGCTAGGAAGATATTTTTTAAGCATTGGTATGAACTGTTTTAATAAAACCCTATCTGAGATAAACTGACAAGAGGCCGCATATCACCACTGTCGTTGCGGCTCTGCGGTTTACTCTCCATGCTGCTATCTTCTATACCATAATGTACGGTACTCAAGGGAAATCGTTTCCCTACCGCGATGCCTAGAATCTGTATATCAGCGCACTAATGAACCAGGTGTGATCATTGGTAGGATTGTTGAAATTCTGTTATTCCAACGTTGGAATGGCTTTATTTTTTATTTCTCAAAACCACATGACTATATACAGCTGAACTATCAGGCCCTTGGTTGATTTTTTTGAACACGTTTAATTGCAAATCTTGCTTTTGTGTCTTCCAATAAATGGTACACACACACACTTGCCAGATGCACTTAAACATAACATGCATTTAAAAATAAATGATACAAATCTCTTGAAACATACATTGTCTGTCCTTTATTTTGTAAATAGGACACCATATCTGTGATTTAACACCTCTTGCTCCTTAATTTAGATGTATTTAATTTGATGATAGCACTGCCTACCCAGCACCTGTTCATAATTTTATTGTAGGTTAAAACTCCACCTCTTTGGGGCGATAACAATGAGAGCCCGGGGACATCCCCCGACCATCTGTGATCGCATTGGTGAGAGGCTCCTGGGCCATTACGCTGTGCGAGCGCGCTAACCAACTGAGGCCTCCGACTGTGTATATGCGAAAGCAAGGCTGTGTACACGCGAAATCCATGTTGAATGCAATATTTGCCTTAAGGTCTTATTTCCGGCCACGTGTTCCACTACTCAATTTCCCCAGCTGGGTGTCCTTGGTGATAACGAGCGGTCGAGGGCGGTTTGCACCGAGTAACATTCGTTGAAAATCACTCGTTTTCAACCGATAAGGTGTGCCTATCGGTATGTGGGAAAGTTCAGCAGAAACTTACCAAAGGTTGGTGCCAAAATGACTGCTATCTGATACAACACAAATTCTATGAGTATCATGTAAAGCAACATTCAAATAAATAAACCAATCGGTGGGAAATGGGTTGTATTATGTATGTGGACCCAAACCATTGGATCTGACAAACCTCACACTGTCGTTGCTCCTCTGGGTTTGCTCTTTGTGCTGTATAGTCTTTTTACACTATATCGGACATGAGAGACCCGGTTCACTGGTCCCATTAAACAATGACTCCGGCCAAAATCTGCAATCTGATTGTTCGTTTTACTGACGATGTGCGTTTGTTTGAAACTGTAAATATTATCCTTATTTTTGCACCAGTATTGTTGATAAAGGCATAGTTGCAAATATTAGCTTCATTCCTTTATAAACTTCAAAGCTAGTCCTTACACCTCGGTTACTAAATAAAAGTATCAGTAGAGTAAACAACGAATAGTCGAAAGTACAAGCGCAGCAAAAAAAATTATAGCGAAACGGTCGTGGCAGATTTGATGTTTGGTACATGTACTTATACAACCACAATGAAAGCTGTATACCTGTATAACTAGCTCAGCTCAAAAAGTCCCTTTAACTACACTGTATAACGGGCGTACATCTGTGACATTCGCTCTCGTGCATGGGTTCGATGAAACTATTGCGAAAAGTAAATTTCTTCAACGTCATACATCAATCAAGGATCATACACTGCGTGCATACTGTTTAACGTGAATACTACAGTATTAGAAAGGCACACTTTCGATATTGTGAGGAAAATGAGTATGATGATATACCAGACAAAACCGATGACAGCAAGGCTACCAACAGCTCGCCTATAGAAAATGTGGACATTATGACACAGTTAAAATTCTTTGTGTAAACCATCCGTTGTACGGCTGGAAACGGAGGTAAATGGCGATTAAAACATATCGGATTTAAGGTCAGTGTATCGCTGGAACGAAGGTAATACAGAATTTCTTGGACAGAAAGCAAGTATTTTCATACAGACGGTGTATGAGTAAGACAATGAAGACAATGGTTTTTATGTAACGTAAGTATCTTTCGTCCAGCATGTCACATGGTGTGCTGGTTAACTATGTAGCCAGTATTTTTAGAGAAAGCCCCTTTATTCCCAACCCTAATGTTTAAGCTGCGCGGCACATTTATTTAACTTGGTAATTATAAAGTCATACACTATAAATCAAAATTATAACTCTTACTGGTTTGAAATCTCCCTCGGGTTTCACTCATTTCTCCTTGACTGGACCAGCCCTGCAAACTGTATCTCTATCTAAACAAAAGTTCTTTAATATGCAGCACTTTCCAATGGACTCTTCATTCAATTTACACGCCATATAATTAAATGTTTTAATCAAATGACGTAGTAGTTTTTTTCAATCGTGTCTGTGACGATAAAAACAACTTTTCCAATTTTATCATTAAATCATTAGAATTTATAGTCTAAATGAACAACTATATATTTCTTATTAACCATCCATCAGCTCAGTCTACACGTGAACTTTTTCTCACCTTTAGTCGAGACGAAATATTAATTTTAATTTTTCTGGAAAGAAAATGATTCTTGTTCGTGGGTTCTATATCCGGGTTAGTGTTAAAAAAACTTTGGTATGGGAAAGAAGCACTCGGCGTTGGCTTAAACTATAACAGTGTTAGCAGACTGATATACATACATGTAATATAATAAAAGACATACATGTAATATAATAAAAGACATACATGTAATATAATAAAAGACATATATGACAGCGACGACTTGTGATAGCTGGCTAATGGTCACACATAACCGGCCTCTTATTATCAAATTATCTCATTTCAGGTTTTATTCTAACGGTTCATGTAAATACTTAAATCGTAGCAAATTATACGCTCCCTAGCAGCATGGCTTAAGCGGAATTAGGTAATAAAAATGCAGTGATGTTAACTGCAATGTATTACCCTCACAGGTCTAGAATTACTCATAATGCTGTGTTATTGTCACATTTAACATACAATAACATTCAAACAATGCCCTGGGAAGCCGTTATAGGAAATAGCTCTGTGACGAGGTATATGTTCCATAATAACGCCTGATTGTGGATTTGAACACACCTAACAAGACAACAGTCAAGATAAACCTTATGTAGATGGCAAATCTTTTTCTTATCATATATAACTATGTAGTGAATAATGAGTCTGATGTTTGGCTTCTTTCATAACAATAAAGTTACGTAGCACAAATATTGAGCGTGCAGACTGTTACTTTTCCTCCATCTGATTGTTATTGCTTGATGACAAGAAACATCGGAAGCAAAGTCACTTGATATATTTCCTCATTCAGGCATACGAAATATTGTAGCATTGCACTGACTAAAGGCATATACCTCAGCTGTCCTTTTTTGGAAAAGTATTTCGGCATCATTGATCAAATATGTAAGCCTGCCATTAAGTAAGACTAAGCACTGTTTCTACACGATAGGTGGTCAAAGTTTCACTGGCATACTTGTCATTGTGCCTGAACTGTGTGTTACTTACATGTATTTAGAACGTAAGACCACGCACGGTATTAATCATATTGTTATTTGTGAATTATTTATTCTTATATATACATGACTGAGAAAGCCAAATGAACCAGAGTATACTGCATGGCAAACAGTACAATGGAAATGGCGCCTTGCTCTCCTTAACTGGATCCCATATTAACATTAAAACATTTTCCACAGCATGTGCCTACTCTTAGTATATACCTATCTGGAAATTATAAATGCACAGTTTACAAGCCTTCACTTCCTTGATATCAGGCATATGTCTGTAAATCTCGTCTCCCAGTTTCTTCGTCCTGTCCCACTCGGACGCTTTCTCTGCAATCAGGTGTCGTGGTAATTGAATTTTATGGAATGCAATCGGATTGGAAGCAATTTGGTAAACAATTTCTCTACATGGAAAGAAGCTGGTCGCAGCAATTTGACCGGCGAGCCTGATGGCCAATTGACACGAAGTGCCCTCGAATTACTGCCAAATAAACATCCTGGTCGTGTATTAAATTGCCTACCTCTCCGATAGTGTTTCGCTCTTCAGTTCAGGTGGTGGGGAGGAGAATTAGAGAAGACAACACGCCTAAGAACGTGCTCCGTATTGTTCCTTTGATTTCCGCGGGTTAACTAGAGCTCGATTCGGCACATCCATACGAGTACGATAATTTTGCCATCTCTGTTTTCACTCGACTTAAATGTATCAATTATTTTTCCCACTCAAAATGAACAGATTTTCAAACCAGGACTGCTTGCTGGTCTATGTCTGGTGACATCAAAAAAAAAAAATCCGTGCTTACTAATTTCCCGGAAGTTTCCCTCAAAAAGCTTGGCTGGTGAAATGAGGGACATTTTCCTAATTGCCAGTGTGTTACTTCGGCAACTTCGTAAGACCTGTTTTCTCTGATTACCACCACCGCCAATCATCGACGGAGAAGGCGCGAAGGATCGGCAGAACGGAAGTGGCAGTTCGGGATAGGACCTAAACTATGTAATCACTACAGTCTGAAAGTCCACTCCAAAAACACTAGGTAAAAACAGGGCATACGTGGTGAGGCAAGGACAACCGGCTATTGTGTGCCCCTTCAATAAGGACGAAAATATCCAGTCTATATAAAACCACTTGTAGCTTCCTTTCATAAGAATCTTGCATTTGGTTAAGTGGATTGTTTGTTGAAAGCCATAGTGGGGGTGTTTTCAAATATTTTCGAAACGAGAGCCTTGCGTTTAAAAAGAGAAAATTGCTTTTGCAATGAATAATAATATTCGATTCGATAGACAAATCTCTGATACAAACATCCGAAATAGAGAATGCAACGATAGTTATCTCTGCGGAGGTGGCGGAAATTCCCTTCATGGAGTTTTAACAACAAACCATTTTAGCTAACATGAATTTATACACAAAAAAGGTGACAAATTTAGAAACCTCAGATATCCAAAGGACCTGCTACAATGAACGGATGTAGTCTTTGCTTCTTTATAACATGAAAGCAGTTAGATATCTGCCAGATTTATTAAACTAAGCGAGTTAGGATTTCAGTATCTACGGAGTAAAAATGCCCAATAACACAATGCCTTCTGGTGAAGGTTATAAACATTTAAATGTTACTTATGTTGTCATATATCTATTCAGTTTCAGGCCTCGTGATTTGTTTGTGTTATACGTCGTTTTTGGGAATTGACCTTGCGATTATTGACGTGGAAAGTACTTATAGGTTGACGGCTGGTATACGAATGTCTGTTTCGACGCATAAATTCACGGGGCTATCTTAGACTTCAATCATTAAAGTTTTGGTATCGTCCTTTCCATTATTTTAGCAATTTGTTTTACAAGAACTTACCCAGAATTTATGCTGTCAAGCAATATTTTGCTCTTTTTACGTAAGAAATAATAATTTTAAAGTGAAATTTTGACAGGTTTTCTTTTCTTATTCTCTACTACCGCATGGTCGCATGATTATTTTGTTTGATACTGTCATGTAAGACAAAAGCCGCAATGTGTGGAATTGTATACTTGGACACTGACCGGTCATGTAATAAAGCATAATCGTTGTGTCTACCATGAATATGAATTTGTTATTTTTATTGTACTTGTGATTTCGTATCTAATGCTCACCTCATTCCTGTTAAGTTAGCGATCTCATTGATATGACTGAGAATAAATGAAAGCTGACAGTACCTAACACAGTTTCATTGATCAATGTATTGCCGCTGTCTGGGCTGAATTCTCTTTGTTGGGCCTTATGGGTATAGCCTTTCTAATGCTTTCTGGGACATACCAGTAGATTTTCACCGTGCACACTACATATGAGAGAGTAGTAATTGTGTAACGCTGGTTAATCATGATTAGTTGTTGCGTTTAAAACCTTTCAATGAAATAAAGAATCGACAATGATTTATTATTTGATTGGTGCTTTACGTAGTACTTACAGAATATTTCACTTATATATGAAACCGGGAAGAACCGGGAAACCCATGACCATCCGCAGGTTGAAAACATTCGCGTCAGCTCAGTTATTAAGTATACACCAAATACAACTTACATATTTAAATGAGCAGTAAATATGCAGGAAGTAAGGCTATTAATATTACTAAATATAGAAAGTGTATATCAACGTGGAGATTAACTCAGCTGGGCTCTGAATTCCGCTCAGATCAAAATTTTTGTGATAAAATAATTGTGTCTATATATTTAAGGTTGCATATATATGTGTAATTGATTTGATTAATTTTTAAACATCCCTTCGTTATACAAACGAGACAATATTTTACGCGTGGCGAGGATTTGCTGTTCCATGTATGTGCCGTTTTTCCAGACTAAAGCGCCGTTACACGATTATGTGCTGTATTTTACGTTGGCGTTCTCAATTGCAATACTATCAGCCACCGGACAGGCCCCATTAGAAACTACTAGTACCTCTAATCACGGATAGTGGGTGACGTAACCTAATAAGTAGCCTCTGCGTCACTATTGATCAACCACAGTTACGTACAGAATCACGAATTTAAGACGTATTCTTACAATACACTTGTAACTATGCACCAAAACATTGGTTGTGAATAGCCTTGTCACCAGTGGGTGTGATTTGCTAACGTCGACTGTGGTTGACGGCTGTTATAGGATTGTCTGTTTTGATTTTGAACCATTTGATAGACTTATGTTTCCCATATGATAATTTAATGTTTTTAGTTGTTTGGAAATATACAGTGTGAAAATGCACGCGATAATATGCAACAAAATATGACATGAGTATCCAATATAGATGTATTTTCGTGAGTTATCCCGTTAAATTTGTTTCACAGCTGTGTAAGTTGCGGGGTTTTATCGCATTCTGTAGTATTGAAGGATAGCATATCAGTCCAAGGGTTCAGCAGTATAGGGACATGCGCTTTATATATTAGTAACCTCTTATACACCCATATATCCTGCTTCTTCTGCTGTGTGTCAGCCAAGCATTGTCGGGTGATTCGTCCCTTTGGTCGTTAATTCCAGTGCTTTTTCCCAGCAATTAGCAGTTTTGTTTGTTGAAAATATAAATACACTGTGGCTGACAAAAGGTAGGGAGACCGGCATCTCACTGAACGGTGCTGAAGTATCGCACAGGTTAGGGTGAATTCCTTAAGGACAGCAGAGTGAGATCAAAATGCAGCTTGTGGTTCTGTCTGCTTGGTCTTGATGCTCGGCTCAGGACAAAGCCCATGTTGAGCCAAGCGTTGGCGGCCTAATTACGCGCATGGTTTTATAGAACAGGAGATGTCAGAACGAGCAGATTTATATATCATTATACAGCTTACATTGTAAGAATCCTTAATTTCACTACGAATTCACGGTGGGGGAGCCCTCACACAATCATGTGCGGACGTAGATCTCTGCACATTGTGGAACACTGCACAACAGAAACGTCCCACGTTAAGGTACATTGTCCCTTACCTCCCTGACACTGCTTTGCATCACTAAGATTCAGAGTGCACTAAACCACAAGACATAAAAGTGTAAAGGATTTTCCCAGCTATATTTGCATGGTGGGACAAGTTATTTACTTATTTCAACCCCTGCAGTTTGTTGCATAATTCGTCTTGAGTCGAGACACTAGGGGTTGCTACTACTTTTACATGATTAGCTATAATTAACACTACATGCAGTTTGTTACATAATTCGTCTTGAGTCGAGGCACTAGGGGTTGCTACTACTTTTACATGATTAGCTATAATTAACACGACATGCAGTTTGTTACATAATTCGTCTTGAGTAGAGACACTAGGGGTTGCTACTACTTTTACATGATTAGCTATAATTAACACGACATGCAGTTTGTTACATAATTCGTCTTGAGTCGAGGCACTAGGGGTTGCTACTACTTTAACATGATTAGCTATAATTAACACGATATGCAGTTTGTTACATAATTCGTCTTGAGTCGAGACACTAGGGGTTGCTACTACTTTAACATGATTAGCTATAATTAACACTACATGCAGTTTTACGGCTTCCAGACAGTCTTCAGACACCACTTGTAACTCTGATTTAGGATAATTTGTTTAAGAACATTCCAATGTTTATAAAAGTCGTCAAGTATTTTTCATTTTTTTGTTATGTTAAAACAGAAATCCGTACGATTGCGGCCTACATGATGGATTACAGATTAAAACGCCTGGATATCGACTTTACTGGTGAAGTTGGCAGTGATCTAACGATGTACCCGCTACAGGGGCTAAACACACTACTTGGGTTAAGGATATTATTTATCTCATTAGTGTTTTACGTTGTACTAAAGAATTCACTTATATGACGGTGGCCAGCATTACGATTGTAGGAAACCAGGCAGAGTGCGAGGGAAATCCACGACCATCCGCAGGCCGCTGTAGGCTTTTCCTCGGTACGTACGGCCGGAGAGCTGGGGAGCCAGCATTAGAACTCACAGCGACCGCATTAGTGAGGGTTCCTGAGGCCATTGCGCCGCGTTGGCACACTTACTAGCTCGTCCACGAAAGCAAACAAGAATAGAATTAAACCCAATTCTAACTCTTGCGGATATGCAAGAATTTGATATTTAAACTTTCAAAAAAGTTTTCATGAATCCTACTAGAGAATTCCTTTAACTATCTTGTCAGTGTTTTGTGGTTATGATCAAATCTGTTTTGTTTAATCACCCCTCAAAATTGTAACCTACAGTCAAACATCTGCATGAAGATGTCTGCACTAATCGAGGTATTTTTACAGCGCTGTCTGAGATAATTTGGAAGGTGTGGCTGTCGATCGGTCAGCTATTCAGATAAAACATAAATATGGTCATATTTCTTGGTATAGATTACGGCATCACAAACATATCCTGATTGACTGATTAGACTTTGCCTATAGTCGGCAGATTCTACTAAGCCGAGTCAATGTTGAATTCCTTCGAGGTGCTGTATCATTCACTATTTAAAATCTGTTGGCAAATATCATAAAATATGGTACAATTTTCTGGGATATATATGTATAACAATGAATATGGTTATCGATGTTTAACAGGTTTCAAAAGTATCAGTCTGTTTTTGTTTGATTTTATAAGAAAATCTGTTCTTGCTGCGCACGACTGTAATACTGGATGTAGTCGTTCACTATTCATTCTAATTATTTGTTGTTTTGTGATATTTAAACAAGAAGATATTACTGCACTAGGTACATTTCCGAGTTTCACCAAGGAGACTGGGACAAGAGTCAACTATGAATCTACAAATATATATATATATATATATATATATATATATATATATATATATATATATATATTACGAAATAAGTAAAAAGCAATAATAAAGCGAAAATGGGGAAAATCCCAGTTGACGTTTGGACAAGAAAATACGTGTTAATAATGGCTCTGGTCCGAAAGCAATCTCCTTTTCTCAACCAGTGCTTTAGCGTCTCTATATACGGTACGGAATATCTCGCTTTATCTAGAACGCAGCTGCTTCCCCATTCAGTTGGGCACAGCAGAAAATTCAAAAACAAATAACGATTTTTGTGGTCGTTGCTGAAACTGGAAACCAGTTGCTATAAATTTCATTTCTATGAAATCCTCCTACACTTGTATCCAGGGGAAACATATCGTGACCTTTCTTACATCATGTTATGTAACTTTAGTAACAATATGCAAGTGTGCCCGGCTAAGCTGTTTCGAAACTGTCATGATCGCGTGGGTTTGTAACGTTGATTTACAGTAGAGGTGGTCTCTCTGTAGCTGCCAAAGAGACGATGAATATGATTCGAATGTAGCTTCTAACATACCTGATACAAAACTATTTGAACAAGACTGGACTACTTGACTGAGGTATGTCAGAAATCACATCTTGTGGAAATTAATGGAAAGGTGCAAGGACTTTCCAAACGATAACAAAACCATCCATTCCAAAACAATCATGTACACAAATCTGTATATAAAGGAACATATATAAGAGAGAACGCCAATTACTCAATCAAAGGGATCACCGAAATGGTGATATTTCCATCAAATGTAGTAATAGAAAATTACTACCCGTTACTTACAAAATGTATGGACTCAAAACAGATCATCGTGTACAAGCCATCAACAAAAATGGTAGGTCAATTCCAGGTAAATAATCGCAATTCTAATTCCCAAAACAACGTTCAACACAGACCATAAATGAGCAAGGAAAGTATACATATAAAGTACGAAAAAAAAGCCGAAATGGACGTTCTTTCCCCTGCCTACCCAGTGTACTATAGCTTTCTTTTGAAGCGGAATCGGTATACACTTTTTATGGTGCTCTCAACAAAAGCGACGGTGACGCACAAATACCAAGTAAATGGGAAGAAATCCTACAACTTAATGATATTAATGTAAAGAATGCTTTATGATCTCGTTTTAAAAGTACTGGAGATTTTCAGTACAAAATTTTGCACCGGATGTGGCCTACAAAATATTATCTTCACAAAACTGATAGGAACCAGGAATATGTTTGTGAACTTAAGAAGTTAAGGCGGATTCATCACAAGTAAGATACACGCTGTCAAATTCCATGTTTAGAACAGAATGTCTACACTATACCAGCAAGACAGCGCTGATGTTACGTAACTCTAGTGACCCAGGGAAGCCATGTGGTCCGATAAATTTTAAACAGGAACAGTCCACTAAAGCTGTTGTACAGAAGATTAAACATTTTCACTGAAGATTGCCCAAAATAACGAGATATGGCTGTCAACGTAAAGCCCTTAAATATACCTGGAGATATTGTGACATTATTTGTTACATGAACACCCCGATATCGCCAAACACAGAATATCTAACTTCATTTAGCATATGGGCTAAATTCTCAAGTTGTGTCATACGGCACATGCCAGAGGAAAAGAATGAATGAATGATTGTGGCTAAACACAAAATTCGCTTTTATCTTGGTGGAGAAAGGGAAAGGGATGACGAATGACCAAGTGTGTTTAACCATAAGGATGAAAACTTTTTGATAATTTATTGCTTACCGATGTTTACGTCATACTCCAGATTACTTATGTCACGTGGTCATGTTTATACCCGAGGGTAAGACCGGGAGATGGAATCAAACCTGTGACCTTAGTGGAAAGTGTTGTGTTGATGGTGACAACGTGTTTTAATTACTTACCTTTAATAAGTTTGTCAAGGACCTGTGACGTAATTAGAAGTCATCTCATAATTCACAGAATCTGAAGATTAGAAAACTAGGCGTTATGTATACTTTTTTTGTAAAAGTTGTTTGAAGTGAACAAATTATCAAAGAAATATGCTCACATAGTTAAGCTAATGGATAACAAGTTGCGGTTATGTCTTGCAGACACGGACAACTAGTGTTTACGTTTACAGCATCCTGACGCCAAATCATCCAGTCCCTGTGGCCAAATCTCGTGACACCTTGTGCCCACGTACACAAGCTCGGATTACTTGTACATGTTCTGACACTTCTTTACGATTGAACAGCGGGAAACATCCCCTCGGCTAAGTAGGCTTCCTGTGAGGAAAAGTTGCATTATTTATTAAACAATGACTTTGCTGGTTTCAGTAAATATATGATGGGACAATTATGGCCTCTTAAACGGTTTTGTGATGAAAGGGGTGAATTTGTGGCAAGTAGGTATGCGTGGGTGAACTTTGTCAGTGGAGACAGCAAATTATACGTGAAAGATAACATACAGGTGGTGTTTACTTATTTAGCCAATTCCCCCATATTGTACGAATTAAATATAATTAAGACGTACACCATAGAGAGAAAACTCACAGCAGTGACGACAGTATGATAGTTTGCAAATGGTCACATGTAACCGGTGAAATACAGCCTTTTTGTCAATTTATCTCAGGTTTTTATAATAACTGTCCATATTAATGCCCCCTAGCACCAGAGTTATGTAAACAAAATGCAGCTGCGATTTAATAGACGTCACTGGTCGAATAAAGACCACTTCGGAATAATATGCATAAAGTGTCACCAATCCAGTTGGTGAACCCTGGTCGTCTGAAGCAACCCAAGGAAGGGTATATAGGTGACATCACTACCAAAGCCGAACATGTCTTTAATGAAATTTCTATCGTTAAAATAAAAAAATCTCCAGTTAACCAGTACTGGCAATTTTCCATCAGAGCGACATTGTGCCTTCCATTCGCACAAAGAGCACTGCTCACTGTCTGTGTTGAGTCCTATCGGTCTTTAGTTTTACTGGCATATGCATTAAACATAACATTTTACCTTGATCGCAACGTCAGGGGAATCACCTTACAATCTCTACTCTATCTTCTCTTACTGCTATAAACGACTTTCCCGGGAAGTGTGGTTTATTCGAACAGCATCAATCAGTGTATTATTTCATATGACGTAAACGTGGCATTTAGGAAAATCTGGGATAACATGTACCATTGACAAAGATATATTAATGATGGATGAGCGAATTCAACTCGGAATTCAACTTTCAATGCTTTTGTAACGAGTTGGTTAGATTCATCAAGCTGGATGTCCAAAATGAAGGTCACTGTTCTTGGCTGGAGCTTTATTGACTGTAATCGCAAGAGGTTAACCTAGTACTGACCTTCCGCAGATTGGAGACTATAGAATGACAGCGAGTATCATTCAACACATTGTTATGACAAAGTGATTAGAGGGCAATAATACTGATTGATCTACAAAAGCTCGCAGATGTGCAGGTATTGTAACGGATAATGTAGAGGCATAAATACGACTGAAGAACTATATATAAAAACTATTATCACTGAAGCTGTGTACCGCTTCGTTGGCCTAATAGTCAGAGTGTCAGTCTCGAAGTCGGGAGACCTGGGATCAAACCCGGGGTCGGGTCAAGTTAAAGAGTTTAATCGCTAACGACAGGAGGCTGTGTTTCACCGGTTACGTGTGACCATTTGTCAACTGTCACAGTGTCGTCGCTGTCCTGCTTATTCTCTCTATGCTGCACGTCTTAATTGTATTGTATTTCTGCATAAACCAGCATTTGCATTGTCTTAATGTTACTGTGCGTTAAATGTGATGACAGCACAGCATTTTGAGTAGTTCTATACCAAAGGTCTAATAAATTGCTGAAGCCATAGTGCTAGGGGAAGTGTAATTTGCTAAAATATTTATGCATTTACATGAGCTGTTAGAATACATCCCCATTTAAACATCACGGGAGCTTCGTGATTGACTGCATGAAACCCACTCACTTTCGAGTACTGGCTACAGGGCGTATACTTTAATTCTGTCCGGCGACAGGAGCAGTGGATCAAAGGAACAATCTCTCAATACATGTGGCCCAGCAATGCTTTTTTCACTGTTTTTCACCATAGCTTCATTGAACATCGCCGCTTGCAGTCTCCGGTTCAAATCCAGTTCATTCCTGCCAATTTTTGTTCTTTTTTTTTCAATTAACATGGTATTATTATACACCAGACCGCTACTGCTAGTGGTCTGAGGTTCAAATCCAGTCTAACCTTAACATTCTTACCAAATTCATTTCGGAATTAAGTATGGGCACTATGATTTATTTGTGGGAGATCGTGATGTCGGGTATTGTTGAAATAGTTTTGTTTTCGTTGAAAATACGAGATGTTGAAATTCACTTTTGAGTTTATTGTCTTATAGGGATTACACCTGTGGTTTTGCTCTTATTAGACAAGCCTGGGGTGATTTCAGGAGAGCATAGACCTGATAGATTTGAACGGTCTGTGGTGGAGAAAGTGGAAAGCCTCAGAAATTGAAGGCTAAAAGCTGTGTGTACAGATCGCATGGAAGCCGTACTAGTTTGTGTTTTTTTTTTTTTTTTTTTTTTTTGCTTATCCGGACATTCCTGGTTCCCGTCGTAGATCGTGACAGGAATTCTTTAAACATAACAACGGGTAATCAAAATTTAAAATGTCTCTAATGTAAAACGATAATTTCTTATGTCGACAAAAAACGACTGTACCTGTCTGAATTGTACCCTATTAAATCGCAGGTTGTGCAGGTTCGTCCATGCCGTGAACAGTACTAACAATGTTAACAGTACTTCATGATCCCAATCTTTTTGATGTGTACCCTCTTCCATATACCAGTGTAAACATGCTCACATTATGATATGCTGGCAAATATTTCTGCACGGCAATACAAATGTATTAACCATTAGTATATCTACATATTCCATGTAAATATCGTTTATAATTTCACAAATATAAGTGCACTATAAACAGTAACGATGCATCTACCACAACCAGTTCGACTGTAATCATGTTAACAGATACATTCACCATGGTGATACAATGCAGGCATTTTCTCCGACCATGATTCATTCGATATAAAGGAACAGATTTATTAGTTGGAAACTTTTTCAGCGAAGTCCAAGGTGTCCGCATGGATCCTCCATCCAATAACCTGCACGAACTATGTCGTCAAAGTGAAATATTTTTGAGTTCGTGAATAAAATTCAAGGGCCAAAGACGGCCACTAAACGCTTTTGGTATTGAGATACACTGAGGTAACTTTTATTCCTGTGCGTGACATAATAGCACGTCCGATCTCTTCGGAAACACAGGGAGGATGAACAAGCGTACTTGAATCTAAAAATCGCTACTGATAAGGACATGACTTATTCCTAGTCATTGGTTTACGTTGATTTGCGTTTTATAAGTTGGCGCACTGTTGGACATCAGTTAAGGCTATATTCCGGCTTTCCGATGGAAGGTACAAATCTTAGGTCCTTATGAAACTCTTTTCGTTTGGCGGAGATGTACTCACCACACATGTTCAGTTTGTGCATTTCACACATTTGGCTTACCTCCTCCATATTTTATTAAGACACTCCCATTTTTTCTAAGCCTCTTAACGCCACAGCTGTTAGCTCAGTGATACAAATGGCATGTCGTCACATCACCGTACATTAGCTGTTAATTTGTAAGCCAGTTATCACACCGTTTTGGTTTAATATTATCTTTTATTCCATCATCAGTAATTTAACACAATAATGACACTAATAACCGCGACATCTTAATTACTTCTTAATGTTTCATCTTTTTGGTACAGAAAGTTTTTTGTATACAAAGTGTTTGCATTTTTCTAACATATTTTACATCCAGCCACTGTACGAGAGTCAGTGTTACAATTTTGGTTTGCTGGAGAGGAAAAGGATATTTCCATGTGAAATACTTGGCGCAACAGATATAACATTTTCTTGCCAACATCGTTGAAAAATGTTGCCTCTTTTCAAGGTACGATCTATTTATTCAAACTGCATTTATCTTATGTAAGAATGTGATGTTAATCTTATTCATCAAACGTGTCAGAAGCAAAATGAAAGTTCGACAATTTTTGTCGTGCCGTTGAAAATCCAAGATATGCGGACCCGTTTTTCTCTTTACATCAGGTAACAAGGCAGTATACTATTTGCCACGTATCACAGTAAAAGTCAAACAGGCTTCGTTATTAGCTGAATTAAATCCTTCTCATAAGTCGTTTTACAAGAGTCTTCTTTTTTATGAGAAGATCCTTGAGCAGAAGCCCATCAATTCTGGGAACACATTTTTAACCGCTGTGTAACGAGTTAAGAGTAGTGTGCAGAGAAAGATGTGATGAGCTGTTTGCGGAGAATCTTGCCCAGCCACAGTTGTCAAAACCGGATAGGTTTCAACAAGACGCACTCGCACATTTCCTGAAAACGTGACCGCTAAGTTAGGTAACCTAAATATATGACTGCCCTTGTGTTAGACGCTACGAATTCTTACACAAAGTTAATTATACTATAAGACTGCCAAGATTTCATTTTATCACACCACTTATAACTCTATCAACGCACTAACATTTCACCCAGATAATACATCGGAATTCCACCTTGATTTATTTATTTGATTGGTCGTTTACGCCGTACTCAAGAATATTTCACTTATACGACGGCGGCCAGCATTATGATGGGAGGAAACCGGGCTCAAACCCACTACCATCCGCAGGTTGCTGGAAGATCTTCCCACTTACTGCCGGAGAGGAAGCCAGCATGAGCTGGACTTGACCTCACAGCGACCGCATTGGTGAGAGTCTCCTGGGTCATTATACGCTGCGCTAGCGGACTGGGCCACGGAGGCCTCGAATTCCAACTTGAAGATTGCAACATTGGTGCGGTTCTTATTTCTTCGAGAAACGCCGCAAAGGAAAAACTATTTACATCAATATGTTTCATGTGCCTGTTTCTCAGTTAACCTTACATTCACACTAATTACTCATTACTGTTTGATTGCATTTATCCAAAGATAAGGGATGCACTTCGCATCAGAATCAAGTCACACAATTTATGATATATTGTCCACTTATGTCTTGGTTTATGGGTACATTTCCGTAAACCCGTATGAGCGAGAAGTGCAGTCTATTTGCAAGATAAATATAGATATAAACGTCATGTGCGACATTCGTAAACCATTCGTAGTCCGTAATGGGCGTTCTTCTTCAGAGCGACGTGAAACAGATTTGGCAACGCTTTCCATTCGTCATATACATAAATATACAGCATACTGTGTTTAAATTAGAATTCATCATGTAGTCTTCATGCATGTAAATCACCCTTGTTGCTGTTGATGAAGCACATTACTGACGCCTTGGGCTTCTAACCTCGGCAAACAACAAGGCAACACAAGAGAACCAGTTTGAGATGTCTTATTAAAGTGCGGATTACTTGGTTTCTTTTTATTTTAAAATGCTAATATGCATGCGATGGGTGAACAGGATGCATGGAGAAAAGAATGCAATGCCCTCTTGTGAAAAATAGATTTAGGCTGAACTGAAACAAATATTTTGAGGCGAAGAATAATAGTTGCCGGACGTCATAATATTGTCATTTTGCATTAAGATCAATTGGCGTTGTTTAGAGTCATCACGTGTATGCATACTCAAAACACAAAGGAACTAAGAGTGTACCTATGTACGAAGAAAGGCAGTCATCAGTTTTCAGTAATGATGGAATTCGCAGGGAATTTTACAATGCAAGATATTCTTAACGGAAACGAGGCGTACATGTCATGAACACCTCATCTATCTGCCCGGTTTCCACCCACCATAATGCTGGCCGCCGTTGTATAAGTGAAATATTCTTTAGTATGGCGTAAAACACCAATCAAATAGATAGATAAATAAATAACCTCATCTATACTATGAGGTGTCCTGTACCTCAATACACCACAGACAAAGGCCTATACCTCAACAACTTTGAAAAAAAAATCAACATTGAGAAGATATACCCCAGGTATACCTAGTAACCTGTGGATGATATGGGTTTCCTCCCACAATATTGGCGGCCGTTGTACGAGTCAAATATTTTTAAGTACGGCGTGAAACAAATCAAATCAGATCCTTTTGTAGATTACAACCTTGAGGAAGGTGTGATTATTATACGGTAAATCACCAGGATCTAATCTTACAAAGATTTGTCAAATGTTTTTCATAACTGTTCTTGTTAATCAGGTAGATTGATGACTTTGCTGAAGATTGGTTGAGATACTTCCGGATTTCAAACGAGCCATGTATATAAATCAGGCCTAGTAGACTTTATTGCGAACTTAAATTAGTTCTGTGCCAAGCGGTATAGTTGGACGATGATGTATACTGAATATACGACAAGATTACACTGACAATGGTTTGCATTTGATTTAGTGCGAGGTCATCAGACTAAGATATTGCAATATTGATATTGATATTGCCTGATGTAATGGGAAGTTACTAAGGATTGATTCACAATTTATTCCTTACCCTTTTGTTTGTAAGATATTTAGCTTTTTATGACCACAGTTGCTACCATGTGATGTAGCTTCCACCCAGAAACTCCCCATACCTAGATACAGATGTTGTTCTTTATTAGACTACTTCGCCCTTCGCCGAGAGCGCAGGGGCGACGGAAGACATCACTGCCTAATTGTGTGGTGAGAATATCCGTGGTCATGTAGGATGAGGCAATCTAGCAAAAGTACTTGTGGTCAGTTGGAGATCAACGATCCGGACCCGCGTGGTTTCCTACGTAAATAATTTAGTTTTCGTCGCCAATGCCTCTCCACATGCAACCAGACAAGACATCCGTGTATACGGGCAAGACCGATATAGTCTTCTGCGTACGTGGATATAATCATTCTAAACTAATTTCCGGCGATTCGGCGAAAACCAGGAAGCCACCTTTTTAATTTCTGTTAAATATATGTTCAGACCAAATTGTCCTTTACTGAGGGTAAAACGAGATCCAATAACCAAGTCAGGCAATGAGACAAATATTTACCCCGTTTTTGTTCACATTTCTTGTGAGTAAAGAGTAGTAAAACATGCACACAATTTGACATCTTCTTGCTACATTTACCAAATATTACTTCCCCTAATACTTTACGAAGTGTTCCGTTTCCCACTTGAAGGAGTGCGTGTTGTGTTTCAGAAATTTTCTATTAAAAACTCTTTTCAGAAAAATCATAACTGGAAAATTGAAATTCCGGTGACACAATGTGTAATATTTTGTTTATTACCGAAGAATACAAAGTTCGGTTTTCGGAATACAAAGCATTCCACACAAAATGAAGGTGAACTGAATTTCAGTTGTGTACTTTTTATCACCATGTTGTTTGCATTCTTTAGCTTGAAGAAATAATCATGGCTCAAAAATATTATCAAAATCAATATAAAAATGTAAGGTTAGCCTTACGCTGTGTGACATAAGCAACCAAAATCCGAACAGTGATTTAAACCCTTTAAAATTGAACACCATAGGCTTTGTTCCAAATATTCCAGCGCTAACTGTTCGGTGTATCCTATAACTGATTTTTTTTTAAAATATGTTATAATTCTTACCAAAGACCAAGAACCTTCTGCACATGTTATCTGTTCAGATAACAGATAAATTCTTTTAGCCCAATAAGCTAAATTTTCGTAATATATATTATCAAATATGAACGTCTTTTCTGACCACCGTTCACATTTCGGACTTTAGGTTTAAATTTTTAATATATCATTCAGGACCATTTCATTGCGCCTCGAAGAGTATGTTTATTTATATTTATATAACTGCTTTTTAAGTTCTGTGCTGTACAACAATAAAGGTCCAAAATCATTCCATCTGACCGTGCACGCCAGAGCGGAGTTCCTCAGACAGATGTGTAGGCCAAACGTCAGCATGTCCGCCCACATGTCTCAGTACAGCCCGTCGTTATGGCTTTGAATAATTCAATGCTTGGCTAAATATAAAACCATTGTATGGAACTCGGCGTGTTTTAAAAGTTGTCTCAATTTAACTACATGCTTTAAATACTTGAACTTGACAAATGTACGCTGTAGGTGTAGGAAATATGGCTTTAAATAATTCGATGCTTGGCTAAATATAAAACCATTGTATGGAACTCGGTGTGTTTTTAAAAGTTGTCTCAGTTTAACTACATGCTTTAAATGCTTGAACTTGACAAATGTATGCTGTAGATGTAGAAAATATGGCTTTCAATAAGTCAATGCCAGGCTAAATATAAAACCACTGTATGGAACTCGGCGTGTTTTTAAAAATTGTCTCAATTTAACTACATGCTTTAAATACTTGAACTTGACAAATGTATGCTGTAGATGAACGAAATAAAAAAGTGTTTCGTTTTGAAATGTTTGTACTACCTGGTTCCATTCTGCAGCTCATGCCTCAGATTCCCTTGGTGAAGGGGCGGAATTCCCTCGGTGAAGGGGCGGAATTCCCACGGTGAAAGTTGCATTGTCGCATTGAAAAACAGACAGATGACTTGCCACTTTTGGGCTAGTTATGGCATCATGATTGACTGACAATCTGTTGTAAACATATAAGTACATCGTCCATTTGCTTGGTTTTAAGAAGTTTGTGTATTAAGTGTGATTAAAATATTGTGAACATTTTGCGTAATTCTACACCAGTTACGTGTTATGTGTGCTAGGGGGCGTGTAATTTACTATATGAGCATTTACATGAATAGAGAATAGAACCCTAACTGAGGTTAATTGAGTAGGTGCCGTATTTCACCTGTTAAATGTGACCGTCACTGCTATGGTGTTACTTTTTAGGTCTTTCATACCGTGACACATATTTTACAGAGTAGAGATACGCATTCGATTTCCACGTAGATCATGACAGTTTTCTATTTGGCATACACCAATGTCAATTGTTTCATGACTTTAATATTTCCATTACAGAAATATGGCGCTTTTTTAGCACCCGAAACATGCGGTGATGTTATCAACAATTAAATTTTTCATGGTGGGCGATTTGGATACCGATTTCATTCAATTAGCCCAGAACATTTATTGCATCTTTCCATCTCCAATGAAAACTGTTGGCTGCTTCTCTTTGCACTCATCACTATAAATTTCGTAATTAGTGCACTTTCGTTGTCCTTTGGAGACTTGTATTAAACATTGTTTTGAATACTGGACTTGCGAATATTTACCTGGAACGTCCATTCTAATAATTTGGTTTGTGACACATTTGTAAAGTGGCCAATACATGCAATGAAATAGCTTGTAAGACGAAATGAACTAATAAAAATATGATTGATCACATATTGTGACAAGTGAATATATCTTAAGCATTAGATGAATTTGTATATGTTCGGTTCCTGATAGGATTGTCGAAGATGAATCTGTATTACCACTTGTGCTCTGATGAAGGGATCATCACCGAGCACGACGGCTCTTACAAGCTACTATTGAATTCTCTGTTAGTTCCACATACTTCTTCTAAACGTAAGTCTCTTGTCGGATTGAACTTGTCTTTACCAATTATTAAGCCGTCGATCACGGCATCAGCCTTCAAGCTGGTTAAATTTAGTTTCTCGTTTTTTGGACGCGTGACATTTGAGTTGTCCCGTTGCTGTCTCATCCTATCTTCACAAATAGTAGCCACAGGGCGTTTAGCCAACGTCGATTTAACTAACCTTAACTGATCTGGACTGTGACAAGTTGTCTGTTTTTTCGCCGTCGCTTTACGTAATAAACATTACCGCATTTGAAAGGTATCGATTGATGCTATTTTGACTGTAAAGCTAACATTCCTGGAAATATCAGTTGACAAAGGGCTGGTAATTGTCTCAAATCAGATCGTAAACCTTCCTCTGGCAGATTTCTCGTATGTTGGGGGTTGAATTGGCCATTATCATTTGTTTTGAAACATAAGCGGCTAGATCACACAACTATTTAATCATCTTTACCGCAATTCCTGTGATAGAGGCACAAAACGTTTACACTCATAATGAGTGGTAAGGTTGTAGGTGAGTGGGTCTGAGGAGTATGCGTGCAATGTATGCTTTAAAATATCCAGTATTGTATGTATACATATCAAATGTCAACAATCTACACGCCCTTTCTGGCGACAAAACAGCACAATGTCTAGGCTTTCGGGCAGATTTAGTAATAACATAATGCCAGCGAAACACCTGAGATACGAAATCTACGAAATGAAACTCCTAAAACAGAACACAAGGCCAACACTTTCATGACAGATATAACATGTTAATATGGCGAACAGTTCATCGTTACGGCAATCCCGCCGTCTGTTAGAAGGTATGGCGCCCAAAAGAACTATTTCAGTGATATATAGAATGCCACAATCACAAGAGTAAATTTTTAAATTCTCAGAAAAGCTCAATTAGCCGATAATAGGAACGGTTAGAAAATTACAAAATCATACATAACATCCTTTGAACTATATAAAAGCCAGGCAAAGTCCCTCAGCTTTAAGGTGATCACTTATGTCCTCTAGCTACTTGACACTGCTCAAAACAAAAATTCCATCGTTGAACGGTACCATTTTCAGGAACTTGGTTTAAGAAAGATTAATCAGCAATGCAATAAACAAGATACCACAACCTAATACGTCATTTTACAATTTCTAAGCTCAGAGCGTATTGATTTAATGTTCTGGACATAATTAATATGAAAGACTACATCACACAGCAGCGGCGATAGTATGGTAGTTGGCAAATAGTAACACATTACGGATGTAAAAGAGAACAGATTTACACACGTCCATAGCAATCACACTGCAATCGCGTTAATTTGCTCTAAAGCATCGCTCAAGTCCAAGCCAGGTTATGACAGAGACTTACAAATTGACAGTGTGTCGTGTCTGGTGTCTTTGGCATTGTATTTCAGTGCAGAAGCAACACTCTAAAAAGATGTTGGT
This sequence comes from Liolophura sinensis, assembly GCF_032854445.1. NCBI lineage: Eukaryota > Metazoa > Mollusca > Polyplacophora > Chitonida > Chitonidae > Liolophura > Liolophura sinensis. The sequence continues at coordinate 72,966,160 of NC_088300.1, forward strand.
GTTGTTTTGAGCTTAGGTGTGTTTTGATACAACCAAAATGAAGCGACATTGAAACTCCAAGACTGATGTAGACATCTTCGATGGTAATGCACATTCTAAATCAAGGTCGACTAACACTTAATAAGATCATAGCATTACCAGAAATGTTTAGCACATAACCGGTAAATGATCATTTACCAGGGCTTCAGGGACAGGGTTTTCAAAAATGTATTAAAAGCTAAATCGCAGTTAATTCTGGTACTGGAAACTAGAGTAAACCCCCGGCTTAACTGCTAACTCTTTACAAGGTTGAATCACAAATGTTCCGTTTTTACAGACACAACAATTGTGCTTAGTGAAAATAAAAAAAAACAACACTAGACCAAATGCATTGATTAAGAGGTCCAACATGAAGTTTACGAAGCATTTTTTGTGTGTGATGTTGCATAAGCGAGATATCGCAATAAACAAAGTTGTACATACTGAAACAATCGAAAGCACCGCCGTGTTACCGGTTTTAACCGATCTGGCATCAGTGATTTCTATAAACCATGGACGCAACGGTTTCCGGTTGTGTCGCCCTTTTTTATCTTTTAACCATATATGTGCGTGGAGCCCGAGTGAATTGACTTAGTGTATTCGGTAGCTCCAACATGGCCTGGTATGAATGCCTGATTAAAGTTGACTTTTACAGTTACCTTTTACAGTTACCAAGCACATCAGAAAAGTGTCTTTGGCCGTCTACATCTGTTTTAAATCTCGTTGTAAGAAGCAACAAATTATAAATCCCGGAAGCCTATATGGTCCTCCCTCGGTACTATTAATATAGTTATTTATTAGATCTTCAGAATGTTCTGTAAATGAGTCGTCAGACTTCCCCTTCCATACCTGTAAACATGGCACTGCTGGTAAAGTTCTGAAGGATCCTACAATGCGCAGGGTACTTTGTGACCTGCAGAGAAAGTACATTATTGTTCTTGGGGACACAGCTAATAATAATATTATATCTGTCTGCAAGAATTTTCACCGTCAGATTCTTGTGAACGAGCTTAACATAACTACGTACCACAATTGCCGCAACATCAACGTACTGGTGTTCTATAATGATCAGTACCCTGGAGGAACTATTTAAAAACACCAGTCCTTTCTCAAACACACGAGTATATATTTCATGGCGGGGTCAAGAAGCTGTGTCACCAGATTTGCATTTACCCTAAATGAAGGCACTTAAAGCAGTATAGTCATTTTTGAAACTTAAAAACTAGACGCTAAGCTTAAAGAATTAGACGTTCAAATACACATGCCTTACAAGGACATATCTACTTGGGATTTCTCCACTTTCTGTACTAGTATTTATCACACGAGATTCAATTGATAGAATTTCACCAGCAATTCTTTCTGTGTTTACTAAACCTGGTCACCACAATATTAACGTCAAAGGCAACAAAGCTTATTTCATTTCCACTACATAAAAGGTTACCATTCATGGGGTGTTTCGTTGTTCATCGTGTTGCTTGAAATTGTCGTAAATATCACCTATGTGAAATTCTGGGACATCATATATTGACAGGTTATAGGTATTCCCATGGGTTACAAATTGTGCCCCCCCCCCCCCCCCCCAACCGTATGAACACGACTATATGAAGAAACTATTAAGTTATCCTAACCAAACACGATTCTTCAGTAAATAGCATATTAACGATCTGCAAGCTTTAAACAAAGGCTGTGAAAGGCATATATCCACCTTTACTGGATTTAAAGGAAATCACAGACTCTCCGGATGATACATCTCATCTGGACCTATATTTGTATTAAGTCCTAAACGGTTTTCTCTCTGTCAGATGTTTAAAAGTGGGATACTTTCAATTTTGACATAGTAAATTATCCTTAGGCCTACTTGGACAGCAATATACCTGTACCAAAGGGTCCTACATATGGGACTCACGGTTGTGTCTAATTCCACATAACCCGGGACTACGAGATGTACATTCATAGTGTTGAATTAGGTCGGAACGTTGGATATATGAACAGTTGCAATCAAAGCCCATCTGAAGTACATATCTGCAACTTACACACTGGCTTACTGCGTGATATGAATACTGATTTCAATCACTCGTCTAGAACACACAATGCGCCCTTTCAGCATCATTGGAAACTGTTAACTGATTTTCTTTGTTTGATTCCGTGGTAATTGCATACTTTATATACTTTCTTAGTTCTTTGGTGGTTTGTGTTAAACATCGTTTTTGGGAATTCGCCTTGTGATTAAGGACCTGGAACGCTCATAACGGTTGATGGCCCGTATACAAGCGTATGTTTTAACGCATAGATTACAAGTATCGACACGGCACGTCATTGTATGAGAATGTCAAGCTTGACGCTTAGATTGTTCACGTCGCCTCACATGATGGCAGCACGAAAAACGATGTTAACGTAGCTCTTCTGCGTAATCTGCTGGAATAAAAGAACACATTTCAAAGTGAGATTAAATGCAACACGCTAACACAACACTGACAACTTTAACCACAACTTTGCATATACTCTCTTTACGTATCTCTTTTAATGTGGAATAAAGAAACTGTAGAACGTGAAACAACTAATTGATAGCACCGTAAATCACATATCAAATATGGTGACACTTAAATGTCATTTTAGCTAGGAAGCAGATGGGACAAAGCCACACAGTAAACAACTTTCTTGCGGTTTGTCCCACCTGTATACTTCAGGAAAGGAACACGAAGATAAATCTACTTCCAGCTATATATATCAAACAATCAAATCCCAATAATAAAGCCAAGCCACATGTTTGGCACTGTGAAGACCGTCCACCTTTGGCGTAAACCATTGTATGTATGACAGCACCCCGGTATTCAGCAGTAGGGGTAAGTAATCTTTCAGCTACACCTTAGAAATTTCAGAAAAATTTGCTAACTGCCATGAAATTTACTTTCTCACCAAAACGATCGTTTTCTTTAATGATGTTTCTTTAATTATTTATTATTTATTTGATTGGTGTTTTACGCCGTACTCAAGAATATTTCACTTATAGAACGGCGGCCAACATTATGGTGGGAGGAAACCTGGCAGAGCCCGGGGGAAACCCACAACCATCCGCAGGTTGCTGACAGACCTTCCCACTTACGGCCGGAGAGGAAGCCTGCATGAGCTGGACTTCAACTCACAGCGATATAGCCTTTACTACCTTCACTAGCCGTATTGTAGTGTGATCAATTATCTTCTACCTAAGTGGCAAATAAAAGGTTTTGTATATATCCAAAACTAACATTTTCGTGGCTGTCTGTTAAACAACATAGAAATAGCACACTATGGAACGACAGCACAACATTTTGTCAGAAGCTTTTGATGGGTTAAATGAGTTTAAACAATGTACCTGAGAGGAAATTCCAAATAAGTTCAAAGATACCCGTTCTTTACATCAACAGTCCAAATATGCGATGCATAATGATGGTGAGAAGGCTGGAATGTGGTGTATACAAACTGGCGTCTGGTATCGGTGGCACATTTGAGGAAGGCTACTCTTCAGCACTGTTTTCTTGCCGACGTGTATCTCGGACGCAGTTTTCCCGTCGTATACGTGCTGACTTTAGCTAAACCGATCAAGTTTAGGAAAGGATTGGGCAGAAAACTTGCTGGGTATAACGTAATCTTTCCATAGTTTGCGAAATACATATTCTTTACATCTGTGGTAAATTATAGATGTGTTCATAAATGAAAAGTGTTAAGCATGTTATTGTTCATAACAGTAAATATTTTAGAACGTCTAATGCAAGCCAGTTGTAAAATACGAATCAGGTACTGGTTTATCCAAGCATACACACAATGATTCAGTTAGCATATCACTGACTTTTGAATAATTATGACGTCACCGAGGCAACGGGTTCTTGCCGTCCATACAGAGCCGATGGACTGTAACATTATGAATTAGAAAAAACGCGTTCTGACTTCATTTTCCTTGCAAGAATATGAACTTCCAGAGTATCCATGTACAAAGCTAGTGTTGTTACGTAGCACTGTCTAAAGGCAATTTTTGTAGCGGGTATGACTAGTTTTACAGGCAGCTGAATATAGGCGGTTAGTTACAAGAAATAGACTATTGTAATTTTAATAATTCTGTACATGACTCTTTGATAAAGGTGACGTTCAGTTAAAAAAAAACACAAGTGGTAACCTCGAGACATTTTCTACCGAAAGCATGTCTCCCCTTTACTCGCAAAATATTTTACCTGTATCCGTCGTGAAGTACACACCGGCTGCAGTCGTCTTCGTATTCCAGCGGTTACGTTTGACTATTTGCCCACAATTATCACTACTTTGTCACTGCTCTGGTTTTCTCTTTACGCTGTATGTCTTATTTATAGTGTTTTTATCTCCCATCATGTTGCAGTCATATAAGTGAAATATTCCTGAGTACGGCGTAAAACACCAATCAAATGAAGAAATAAATAATTATATTGTTAAATAGTTTTCTTTTTTCACGTGTTACTCTGGTTATTGGTTGACGGCTGGTATACCAATGTCTGTTTCCACGCATAGATTCTGGATATATTTGTTCGATTTCTGTTGTTTGATTAACACAACAGATACAAAAGATAAAAAATAAAGAGCAAAACGAGACAGATCAAACAAGAGCCTGGCTTAAGTAGACACAAGGTGGGGATCAAAACCAGATCAACGACGACAGTGTGGTAGTTAGCAAATGGTCACACGTAACCGATGTAACCGGAGTTTTGATTCTCACTTTTCATTTACTGGCCCGGATAGCACAGTTGGTAGCGCGTTCGCTTCGGGACGGGTAGATCCAGGATCAATCCTTGATCGAATCACACCTAAGACCTTAAAAGAGGAATTTGTAACTTCCTCGGCGTTCAGCATGAAGGGGATAGTGCAACGACTGGTTGACCCGTATCAGTATAATGGCTTGGATGGTGTGGCTTACTTGCCTTCGGTAAGTCGTTTCAGTGAAGCAGCACTAAATAAAAGAGCGGTTGAAATCCGCCCCGCAACAAGGAGGCACATTACACGTACATGCACCCAAACGATTCCTTCGTGGTCATATGACTGAAAAATTGTTGAGTACGACGTTAAACCCCAGCACTCACTCACTTTTCATTTAAATGTTTAAATAGTAGCAAATCAATGGCTTAAGCAGAGTTGGGTAGACTAGAACAGAAAGCAAAAGTAGAGATACATGTAAGTACCGATGAAAATTAGTCATTTTAGATCAATTAAATGGCCTAATGTAGGCATAGTTACTTCTTCCGTGAACTGTGATCAACATAATTTTAAAGATTTAAAAACAATTTGTGCTTCCTGAAACTGTCCATCATTTCATTATTGAAATTTCCGATGAATCGCTTCTATGTACGGTTTAATATCGATGTTAGAAACGGTGTGGCAAATGAGCCTTTCTGTTATTGGTTTTACACTCCCTTTTCAGTTCAATAAAACGATATGATGCGTGATTAGATTTACAAAGATGGATGACACGGAGAATTAATTTAACACAATAAGTTTATTAAATTCCCTCCCTATTAAATTTTAATTCCTAGCAGATGGGAACGATTTGTCCCCGTGGAATAGGCATTGAAAAAACTTGAAATGATTTATGCCGAAGACAACAGAATTTATAGGTGTAAGTGGCGTTCTTCGACTTAAAACTCTCCTTTATGGTTTCCCAGTAGTATACGACTGTCTGACTTGATTTAGTTATTTGACTGGTGTTTTATTCCGCACTGAAGTATATTTCACTTATACGACGACGGTCAGCATTTTGGTGGGAGGAAACCAGGCAGAACCCGGGTTACTGGAGACCTTTCCACTCACGGCCAAAGAGGGGGCTGGCCAGAGATAGACTTGGTGTTGGACTTGACACTTGTAAAGTGATACATGCAATGGTAATACACAAGATGAAATTATATGTAGTTTTGTTTCCCCTTGGGCTACTGAGAAAAGATGCTCTTAACAACAGAACATATGTTTTTATAGACGGCCCGGTAGTTGACCATATAATTATATCATAATCCTTTATCCAATCTATCCTACTTTTTTACCCGTCAAATATCCCAATCCGTCCAAATTTTAAATCATTAGGTATGCAAGCCGTTAACCCTAATGGACGTTTAGGTCAACAATCACAGGACTAATTTCCCAAACACGCACCATCAAAGAAATAAGAAAGTATATAAATTATAAAAAGAGGTCGGATTCATGCAAAAAGTGGTCAATCGATTTTAATGCTGTGAAAACTCAACGTATGTTTTTGGCACATAGATTAAATCTGTCCTAAGGAATCATTGATATCTGGCTTCAGCCAATGAAAATAATGCTGTGTATGGAATCTATCAGATCAATACTACTGCTCATTCAAAGGCCAAACAACATCTGAAGGACCCTACCGTACACATGCTACGTTGTGACCTTAAACGAAAATACGTTATTGTTCCCGTCGACAGAACTCCTGAAAATATTATATTGTCTGTGAGAACAAAATACCATCAATTTCTTATACAGCTATACACTCTTCCGCAACGTATAACAACATAAACGCTGAAGGAGCTATTTAAAAAACCAGTCCCTTCTCAAGGGGTCAAGAAGCTGTACCACCAAAACTGGTTTCACGAAAGCAGAAAAAAGTACAGTCATTTTGGAAAAGTACCGATCAGGTGTACCATGCTGGCATATAAGTTGTCGATAATCAAAGTATGCACTTTGCATCTGCTGATATATCCAATGTGGCGATGTAATTTAACACGATGAATATACAGCCCCTACATTCGGGTTAAGCACAACTATTCCATCGTATTATGGAGCGGAATACTAGAGATTCTGGGCCCTCTGTACATATTTACTTACAAGAGTATAATACTCATTGTAAGGCTTGAGAAGCTTAGAGTGAACGCGTTTGATCCACATAAGACGTACGATCTGGAGCGTTTCCTTTCAAAGTTAGATCCAGCCAATGTAAAGAACTATTTTTCACAGCCTTTGTTAACTATGTGTTTAATTATAATATACGGATTGTGAAAAGCCAGCTGATCATTAATATATAGTGAATGAGAAATATCGGGCCTGCTAAAGATTACTCATTCCTAATTTCTGAATATAGTTGTGTTCAAGCATAGATGAGCGAGAAGTGGGGGTGCAATTTGTACTCGTCGAAATACCTATACACTGTTGATATATGATTGCATATTTACACATCGGTATTATTAATACGAAATTCCAAAGTCTCTATGAACAACCAGATATCCCATGAATGGTAACATTATTGACCTGCATGGAACGTTCATTTTTAGTTGACGGCCGATACACAAATGTGTTTTGGCGTCTAGATACATCAGCAATAGGTAATTGATGTGAAGCTTCAAGGAAATGTTAAGTTTCAAAAGTAAATAAATCCACTAATGGTGAATAATAATGCCTTCGAGCTTGTGTCGTCCTCTACTCACGCGGTCTCCGTGAAATTTGACGCAATCAAACTTTGGAGAATTCTTGAGCAGGAGCTATTAAGGAAGCCACGCTTGAAAAGTATCCTATACATTTGAAATCACGTACCATAAAGTTGTATGTGCATGGAATACAAGACCAGTACAAGAGGCCGGATTTCACCCGTTACGTGTGACCATTTGCCAGTTATCACAGTGTTGTGGCTGCTCTTGTTTTACCCTCCATGCTGTACGTCTTTAATTATATTGTACACTTGTACATTTTACATATTATAAATTATTATTTAACCATAGTATACTTAAGGTAAAGATATATAAATATCCTTATAACGCATATCGCTTTAGTATTTCTTTCTTTATGATGATTACAATTTAATTATATTCATCTTCCGCATCAAAATATTCCTGCTACAAATATGTACCTTAATTTGGAGCAATTGACAATTGTCTTGAATCTATGCGTCGAAACAAATGTTCGTATAACAGCCGTCAGCCAATACCGACGTTCCAGGCCAATAACCACATGGCCATTTCCCAAAAAGACGTATAGAACGTGGTCTTTTATACTGCTTTAAAAAACAAAAACCACAAGTTTCTACACTTTATGAATTCAAGTTGGTATAACAAATCGCAACCAATATATTTTGACAAAGGTAATGGCATCTCCAGTATATAACTCTGTGCGTGGAAACAGACAGTATATCAGACTTCAGCCAAGATGGGCGTTCGCGGGCGGTCAACCAATTAGGTGAGTGAGTGAGTGAGTGCTTGGGGTTTAACGTCGTATGTGCAATCCCGGTCAATCGTAAGTCCAAAGAATTAAGAAAGTATCCAAATTATTTCTAAAATGAGGTCGGTTCATGCAAAAGTTATAATTAGTTTTTAATGACGGGAAAACTTAACGTATGTTTTGGGCACATAGATTAATCTTGTCCTAAGGAATCATCCATAAAGGCATCGTTGATATCTGGCTTCAGCCAATGAAAATAATGCTGTGTATGGAATCTATCAGATCAATACTACTGCTCATCCAACGGCCAAACAAAATCTGAAGGACCCTACCGTACACATGCCACGTTGTGACCTTAAACGAAAATACGTTAATGTTCCCGTCGACAGAACTCCTGAAAATATTATATTGTCTGGGAGAACAAAATACTATCAATTTCTTGTACAGCTATACCCTCTTCCGCAGCGTATAACGACATATGCGCTAGAGGAACTGTTTTAAAAAATCAGTCCCTTCTCAAGGGGTCAAGAAGCTTTACCACCAAAACTGGTTTCACGAAAGCAGAAAAAGCACAGTCATTTTGGAAAAGTACCGTTCAGGTGTACATGCTAACATAAAAGTTTGTCGATAATCAAAGTATGCACTTTGCATCTGCTGATATATCCAATGTGGCGAATTTAACACACTGAATATACGGCCCTCACCTGGGATTAAGCGCAAATATTCCATCGTATTATGGAGCGAAATACGAGAGATTCTGGACCCTCTGTACATATTTACTTACAAGAGTATAATATTTATGGTAGGGCTTAAGCTTAAGGTAAACGCGTTTAATCCACATAAGATATACGATCTGGAGCGTTTCCTTTCAAAGTTAGATGCAGCCAATGTAAAGAACTATTTTTCACAGCCTTTGTTAACTATGTGTTTAATTATAATATACGGATTGTGAAAAGCCAGCTGATCATTAATATATAGTGAATAAGAAATATCGGGCCTGCTAAAGATTACTCATTTCTAATTTCTGAATATAGTTGTGTTCAAGCATAGATGAGCGAGAAGTGGGTGCAATTTGTACTCGTCGAAATACCTATACACTGTTGATATATGATTGCATATTTACACATCGGTATTATTAATAAGAAATTCAAGAGGCTCTATGAACAACCAAATATCCCATGAATGGTAACATTATTGACCTGCACGGAACGTTCATTTTATTTAACGGTCGATACACAAATGTGTTTTGGCGTATAGATACATCAGCATTAGGTAATTAATGTGAAGCTTGCGATGATATATATAGTTGTCAACACATATTCGATAATAAACAAAACGTTCAAGGAGATGTTAACTTTCAAAAGTAAATCAATCCACTTATGGTGCATAATAATGCCTTCAAGCACGTGTCCTCCTCTACTCACGCGGTCTCCGAGAAATTTGACGCAATCAAACTTTGAAGAATTCTTGAGCAGGAGTTATTATGGACGCCCACGCTTGAAAAGTATCCTATACATTTGAAAATCACGTACCATAAAGTTGTATGTGCATGGAATACAAGAACAGTACAAGAGGCCGGATTTCACCCGTTACGTGTGACCATTTGCTAGCTATCACAGTGTTGTGGCTGCTCTTGTTTTGCCCTCCATGCTGTACGTCTTTAATTATATTTTACACTTGTACATATTACATATTATAAATTATTATTTAACCATAGTATACTTAAGGAAAAATATATACACATCATTATTACGCCTATAGCTCTAGTATTTCTTTCTTTATGATGATCACAATTTAATCATATTCATTTTCCGCATCAAAATATTCCTACTACAAATATGTGCCTTAATTTGGAGCAATTGACAATTGTCTTGAATCTATGCGTCGAAACAAATATTCGTATAACAGCAGTCAGCCAATACCGACGTTCCAGGTCAATAACCACATGGCCATTTCCCAAAAAGACGTATAGAACGTGGTCTTTTATACTGCTTAAATAACAAGCCACAAGTTCCTACACTTTATGAATTCAAGTTGGTATAACAAATCGCAACCAATATATTTTGACAAAGGTAATGGCATCTCATAGATATAACTCTTTGCGTGGAAACAGACAGTATATCCGACTTCAGCCAAGATGGGCGTTCCAGGGGGTCAACCAATCAGGTGAGTGAGTGAGTGCTTGGGGTTTAACGTCGTATCAACAAATCAGGGCAATCCCGGTCAATCGTAAATCAAAAGAATTAAAGTATCCAAATTATTTCTAAAATGAGGTCGGGTCATGCAAAAAGTTATAATTACTTTTTAATAACGGGAAAACTTAACGTATGTTTTTGTCACATAGATTAAATCTGTCCTAAGGAATCATCCATAAAGGCATCGTTGATATCTGGCTTCAGCCTATGAAAATAATGCTGTGTATGGAATCTATCAGATCAATATTACTGCTCATCCAACGGCCAAACAAAATCTGAAGGACCCTACCGTACACATGCCACGTTGTGACCTTAAACGAAAATACGTTAATGTTCCCGTCGACAGAACTCCTGAAAATATTATATTGTCTGGGAGAACAAAATACTATCAATTTCTTGTACAGCTATACACTCTTCCGCAACGTATAACGACATAAAAAATCAGTCCCTTCTCAAGGGGTCAAGAAGCTTTACCACCAAAACTGGTTTCACGAAAGCAGAAAAAGCACAGTCATTTTGGAAAAGTACCGTTCAGGTGTACCATGCTAACATAAAAGTTGTCGATAATCAAAGTATGCACTTTGCATCTGCTGATATATCCAATGTGGCGATCTAATTTAACACGATGAATATACGGCCCCTCACCTCGGGTTAAGCGTAAATATTCCATAGTATTATGGAGCGAAATGCGAGAGATTCTGGACCCTCTGTACATATTTACTTACAAGAGTATAATATTTATGGTAAGGCTTAAGCTTAAGGTAAACGCGTTTGATCCACATAAGATATACGATCTGGAGCTTTTCTTTTCGAAAATAGATGCAGCCAATGTGAAGAACAATTTTTCACAGCCTTTGTTAACTATGTCTTTAATTATAATATGCGGATTGTGAAAAGCCAGCAGATCATTAATATATAGTGAATGAGAAATATCGGGCCTGCTAAAGATTACTCATTTCTAATTTCTGAATATAGTTGTGTTCAAGCATAGATGAGCGAGAAGTGGGGTGCAATTTGTACTCGTCGAAATACCTATACACTGTTGATATATTTACACATCGGTATTATTAATAAGAAATTCAAGAGGCTCTATGAACAACCAGATATCTCATGAATGGTAACATTATTGACCTGCATGGAACGTTCATTTTAGTTAACGGTCGATACACAAATGTGTTTTGGCGTATAGATACATCAGCATTAGGTAATTAATGTGAAGCTTGCGATGATATATATAGTGTCAACACATATTCGATAATAAACAAAACGTTCAAGGAGATGTTAACTTTCAAAGGTAAATCAATCCACTTATGGTGCATAATAATGCCTTCAAGCACGTGTCCTCCTCTACTCACGCGGTCTCCGAGAAATTTGACGCAATCAAACTTTGAAGAATTCTTGATCAGGAGTTATTATGGACGCCCACGCTTGAAAAGTATCCTATACATTTGAAAATCACGTACCATAAAGTTGTATGTGCATTTAATACAAGAACAGTACAAGAGGCCGGATTTCACCCGTTACGTGTGACCATTGGCCAGCTATCACAGTGTTGTGGCTGCTCTTGTTTTACCCTCCATGCTGTACGTCTTTAATTATATTTTACACTTGTACATATTACATATTATAAATTATTATTTAACCATAGTATACTTAAGGTGAAAATATATACACATCATTATTACGCCTATAGCTCTAGTATTTCTTTCTTTATGATGATCACAATTTAATCATATTCATCTTCCGCATAAAAATATTCCTACTACAAATATGTGCCTTAATTTGGAGCAATTGACAATTGTCTTGAATCTATGCGTCGAAACAAATATTCGTATAACAGCAGTCAGCCAATACCGACGTTCCAGGTCAATAACCACATGGCCATTTCCCAAAAAGACGTATAGAACGTGGTCTTTTATACTGCTTAAATAACAAGCCACAAGTTCCTACACTTTATGAATTCAAGTTGGTATAACAAATCGCAACCAATATATTTTGACAAAGGTAATGGCATCTCATAGATATAACTCTTTGCGTGGAAACAGACAGTATATCCGACTTCAGCCAAGATGGGCGTTCCAGGGGGTCAACCAATCAGGTGAGTGAGTGAGTGCTTGGGGTTTAACGTCGTATCAACAAATCAGGGCAATCCCGGTCAATCGTAAATCAAAAGAATTAAAGTATCCAAATTATTTCTAAAATGAGGTCGGGTCATGCAAAAAGTTATAATTACTTTTTAATGACGGGAAAACTTAACGTATGTTTTTGTCACATAGATTAAATCTGTCCTAAGGAATCATCCATAAAGGCATCGTTGATATCTGGCTTCAGCCTATGAAAATAATGCTGTGTATGGAATCTATCAGATCAATATTACTGCTCATCCAACGGCCAAACAAAATCTGAAGGACCCTACCGTACACATGCCACGTTGTGACCTTAAACGAAAATACGTTAATGTTCCCGTCGACAGAACTCCTGAAAATATTATATTGTCTGGGAGAACAAAATACTATCAATTTCTTGTACAGCTATACACTCTTCCGCAACGTATAACGACATATGCGCTAGAGGAACTGTGTTAAAAAATCAGTCCCTTCTCAAGGGGTCAAGAAGCTTTACCACCAAAACTGGTTTCACGAAAGCAGAAAAAGCACAGTCATTTTGGAAAAGTACCGTTCAGGTGTACCATGCTAACATAAAAGTTGTCGATAATCAAAGTATGCACTTTGCATCTGCTGATATATCCAATGTGGCGATCTAATTTAACACGATGAATATACGGCCCCTCACCTCGGGTTAAGCGTAAATATTCCATAGTATTATGGAGCGAAATGCGAGAGATTCTGGACCCTCTGTACATATTTACTTACAAGAGTATAATATTTATGGTAAGGCTTAAGCTTAAGGTAAACGCGTTTGATCCACATAAGATATACGATCTGGAGCTTTTCTTTTCGAAAATAGATGCAGCCAATGTGAAGAACAATTTTTCACAGCCTTTGTTAACTATGTCTTTAATTATAATATGCGGATTGTGAAAAGCCAGCAGATCATTAATATATAGTGAATGAGAAATATCGGGCCTGCTAAAGATTACTCATTTCTAAATTCTGAATATAGTTGTGTTCAAGCATAGATGAGCGAGAAGTGGGGTGCAATTTGTACTCGTCGAAATACCTATACACTGTTGATATATTTACACATCGGTATTATTAATAAGAAATTCAAGAGGCTCTATGAACAACCAGATATCTCATGAATGGTAACATTATTGACCTGCATGGAACGTTCATTTTAGTTAACGGTCGATACACAAATATGTTTTGGCGTATAGATACATCAGCATTAGGTAATTAATGTGAAGCTTGCGATGATATATATAGTGTCAACACATATTCGATAATAAACAAAACGTTCAAGGAGATGTTAAGTTTCAAAGGTAAATCAATCCACTTATGGTGCATAATAATGCCTTCAAGCACGTGTCCTCCTCTACTCACGCGGTCTCCGAGAAATTTGACGCAATCAAACTTTGAAGAATTCTTGAGCAGGAGTTATTATGGACGCCCACGCTTGAAAAGTATCCTATACATTTGAAAATCACGTACCATAAAGTTGTATGTGCATGGAATACAAGAACAGTACAAGAGGCCGGATTTCACCCGTTACGTGTGACCATTTGCCAGCTATCACAGTGTTGTGGCTGCTCTTGTTTTACCCTCCATGCTGTACGTTTTTTATTTTATTTTACACTTGTACATTTTACATATTATAAATTATTATTTAACCATAGTATACTTAAGGTAAAGATATATAAATATCCTTATAACGCCTATAGCTCTAGTATTTCTTTCTTTATGATGATTACAATTTAATTATATTCATCTTCCGCATAAAAATATTTTTACTATAAATTTGTACCTTAATTTGGAGCAATTGACAATTCTCTTGAATCTATGCGTCGAAACAAATGTTCGTATAACAGCCGTCAGCCAATACCGACGTTCCAGGCCAATAACCAAATGGCCAATGCTCAAAACGACGTATAGAACGTGGTCTTTTATACTGCTTTAAATAACAAGCCACAAGTTCCTACACTTTATGAATTCAAGTTGGTATAACAAATCGCAACCAATATATTGGGAGTCTGGGAGAACAAAATACTATCCATTTGTTATACAGCTATACACTCTTCCGCAACGTATAACGACATATGCGCTAGAGGAACTGTTTTAAAAAATCAGTCCCTTCTCAAGGGGTCAAGAAGCTTTACCGCCAAAACTGGTTTCACGAAAGCAGAAAAAGCACAGTCATTTTCGAAAAATACCGTTCAGGGGTACCATGCTAACATTAAAGTTGTCGATAATCAAAGTATGCACTTTGCATCTGCTGATATATCCAATGTGGCGATCTAATTTAACCCGATGAATATACGGCCCCCTCACCTGGGATTAAGCGCAAATATTCCATCATATTATGGAGCGAAATGCAAGAGATTCTGGACCCTCTGTACATATTTACTTACAAGAGTATAATATTTATGGTAAGGCTTAAGCTTGAGGTAAACGCGTTTGATCCACATAAGATATACGATCTGGAGCGATTCCTTTCAAAGTTAGATGCAGCCAATGTGAAGAACTATTTTTCACAGCATTTGTTAACTATGTCTTTAATTATAATATACGGATTGTAAAAAGCCAGCAGATCATTAATATATAGTGAATGAGAAATATCGGGCCTGCTAAAGATTACTCATTTCTAATTTCTGAATATAGTTGTGTTCAAGCATAGATGAGCGAGAAGTGGGGTGCAATTTGTACTCGTCGAAATACCTATACACTGTTGATATACGATTGCATATTTACACATCGGTATTATTAATAAGAAATTCAAGAGGCTCTATAAACAACCAGATATCCCATGAATTGTAACATTATCGACCTGCACGGAACGTTCATTTTAGTTAACGGCCGATAAACAAATGTGTTTTGGCGTATAGATACATCAGCAATAGGTAATTGATGTGAAGCTTGCGATGATATATATAGTGTCAACACATATTCGATAATAAACAAAACGTTCAAGGAGATGTTAAGTTTCAAAAATAAATCAATCCACTTATGGTGAATAATAATGCCTTCAAGCACGTGTCGTCCTCTACTCACACGGTCTCCTAGAAACTTGAAGCAACTATTAAATTTGGAAGAATTCTTAAGCAGGAGTTATTATGGACGCCCACGCTTGAAAAGTATCCTATACATTTGAAAACCACGTACCATAAAGCTGTATGTGTATGAAATACAAGAACAGTACAAGAGGCCGGATTTCACCCGTTACGTGTTCGATAATAAACAAAACGTTAAAGAAAATGCTAAGTTCCAATAATACATCTATCCACTAATCGTGCATAACAATGCCTTCAAGCTTGTGTCGTCCTCTACTCACGCGGTCTCCTAGAAATTTGAAGCAATCAAACTTTGAAGGACTCTTGAGCAGGAGTTATTATGGATGCCCACGCTTGAAAAGTATCCTATACATTTGAAAATCACGTACCATAAAGTTGTATGTGCATGGAATACAAGAACAGTACAAGAGGCCGGATTTCACCCGTTACGTGTGACCATTGGCCAGCTATCACACTGTCGTCGTTGCTCTTGTTTTACTCTCCATGCTGTACGTTTTTTATTTTATTTTACACTTGTACATTTTACATATTATAAATTATTATTTAACCATAGTATACTTAAGGTAAAGATATATAAATATCCTGATAACGCATATCGCTTTAGTATTTCTTTCTTTATGATGATGACAATTTAATTATATTCATCTTCCGCATAAAAATATTCCTACTATAAATTTGTACCTTAATTTGGAGCAATTGACAATTGTCTTGAATCTATGCGTCGAAACAAATGTTCGTATAACAGCAGTCAGCCAATAAGGACGTTCCAGGCCAATAACCAAATGGCCAATTCTCAAAACGAAGTATAGAACGTGGTCTTTTATACTGCTTTAAATAACAAGCCACAAGTTCCTACACTTTATGAATTCAAGTTGGTATAGCAAATCGCAACCAATATATTTTGACAAAGGTAATGGCATCTCCAGGATATAACTCTGTGCGTGGAAACAGACAGTATATCCGACTTCAGCCAAGATGGGCGTTCCAGGGGGTCAACCAATCTGTGCAATCCCGGTCAATCGTAAGTCCAAAGAATTAAGAAAGTATCCAAATTATTTCTAAAATGAGGTCGGGTCATGCAAAAAGTTATAATTAGTTTTTAATGACGGGAAAACTTAAAGTATGTTTTGGGCACATAGATTAAATCTGTCCTAAGGAATCATCCATAAAGGCATCGTTGATATCTGGCTTCAGCCTATGAAAATAATGCTGTGTATGGAATCTATCAGATCAATACCACTGCTCATCCAACGGCCAAACAAAATCTGAAGGACCCTACCGTACACATGCCACGTTGTGACCTTAAACGAAAATACGTTAATGTTCCCGTCGACAGAACTCCTGAAAATATTATATTGTTTGGGAGAACAAAATACTATCAATTTCTTGTACAGCTATACACTCTTCCGCAACGTATAACGACATATGCGCTAGAGGAACTGTTTAAAAAATCAGTCCCTTCTCAAGGGGTCAAGAAGCTTTACCACCAAAACTGGTTTCACGAAAGCAGAAAAAGAACATTCATTTTGGAATAGTACCGTTCAGGTGTACCATGCTAACATAAAAGTTGTCGATAATCAAAGTATGCACTTTGCATCTGCTGATATATCCAATGTGGCGATCTAATTTAACACGATGAATATACGGCCCCCTCACCTCGGGTTAAGCGCAAATATTCCATCATATTATGGAGCGAAATGCAAGAGATTCTGGACCCTCTGTACATATTTACTTACAAGAGTATAATATTTATGGTAAGGCTTAAGCTTAAGGTAAACGCGTTTGATCCACATACGATATACGATCTGGAGCGATTCCTTTCAAAGTTAGATGCAGCCAATGTGAAGAACTATTTTTCACAGCCTTTGTTAACTATGTCTTTAATTATAATATGCGGATTGTGAAAAGCCAGCAGATCATTAATATATAGTGAATGAGAAATATCGGGCCTGCTAAAGATTACTCATTTCTAATTTCTGAATATAGTTGTGTTCAAGCATAGATGAGCGAGAAGTGGGGTGCAATTTGTACTCGTCGAAATACCTATACACTGTTGATATACGATTGCATATTTACACATCGGTATTATTAATAAGAAATTCAAGAGGCTCTATAAACAACCAGATATCCCATGAACTGTAACATTATCGACCTGCACGGAACGTTCATTTTAGTTAACGGCCGATAAACAAATGTGTTTTGGCGTATAGATACATCAGCAATAGGTAATTGATGTGAAGCTTGCGATGATATATATAGTGTCAACACATATTCGATAATAAACAAAACGTTCAAGGAGATGTTAAGTTTCAAAAGTAAATCAATCCACTTATGGTGCATAATAATGCCTTCAAGCACGTGTCCTCCTCTATTCACGCGGTCTCCTAGAAACTTGAAGCAATCAAATTTGGAAGAATTCTTAAGCAGGAGTTATTATGGACGCCCACGCTTGAAAAGTATCCTATACATTTGAAAACCACGTACCATAAAGTTGTATGTGTATGAAATACAAGAACAGTACAAGAGGCCGGATTTTACGTTACGTGTTCGATAATAAACAAAACGTTAAAGAAAATGCTAAGTTCCAATAATACATCTATCCACTAATCGTGCATAACAATGCCTTCAAGCTTGTGTCGTCCTCTACTCACGCGGTCTCCGAGAAATTTGAAGCAATCAAACTTTGAAGGACTCTTGAGCAGGAGTTATTATGGATGCCCACGCTTGAAAAGTATCCTATACATTTGAAAATCACGTACCATAAAGTTGTATGTGCATTTAATACAAGAACAGTACAAGAGGCCGGATTTTACGTTACGTGTTCGATAATAAACAAAACGTTAAAGAAAATGCTAAGTTCCAATAATACATCTATCCACTAATCGTGCATAACAATGCCTTCAAGCTTGTGTCGTCCTCTACTCACGCGGTCTCCGAGAAATTTGAAGCAATCAAACTTTGAAGGACTCTTGAGCAGGAGTTATTATGGATGCCCACGCTTGAAAAGTATCCTATACATTTGAAAATCACGTACCATAAAGTTGTATGTGCATTTAATACAAGAACAGTACAAGAGGCCGGATTTCACCCGTTATGTGTGACCATTGGCCAGCTATCACACTGTCGTCGTTGCTCTTGTTTTACCCTCCATGCTGTACGTTTTTTATTTTATTTTACACTTGTACATTTTACATATTATAAATTATTATTTAACCACAGTATACTTAAGGTAAAGATATATAAATATCCTGATAACGCATATCGCTTTAGTATTTCTTTCTTTATGATTATCGCAATTTAATGTGACCTAATGCCAAAATCATATTCCGCATAAAAACCACGCTCAACCAATTAGGAGTATACCGGCCAATTGCAAGTCCAATTCTGAAAACGAAAGAAAGTATATAAAGTACGAAAATAGGACGGAATCATGCAAAGAAAAGCAGTCAACAATTCTCAATGGTGCTGGAAAGAAGCAATGGCGACTGAGTGAAATACATGAGTGAAGTACAGCATGTTAATATATCGGTTGTCCAAAACAAAATATGTATCTCAGTTGCCCTTTGACTGCAACTGTTCATATATCCAACGTAGCGGTCCAATTCAACACGATGAATACATAAACCCTTGTCTCGCGTTAAGCGGAATTAGACACAATCCTGACCTAGGGCGAATTAAACTAAAACATCCATGCTCAAACTATTCATGGTGCTAGGGTGGTGTTACGTTTACACGTCAGCAATTCGTTGAATTGGGCGCAAAACGGCAGTGTAAAGGAGCACTTATTGGATAATACTGCTACAGAGACATTTTAGGCTTTTGATACACTAGGAATTTCTGCGCGGTTATTTTGTATGTAGTTAAAATATATCAGAATTTTATTAATTTTGTACAGATCTGAAAACGTTTTGCCCAGATTTTTACCCTCCCCTAGAGATTACCAAGGTGGTAAAATGTTATGATTTCACTTTCACTTAGCAACCCCCCCCCCCCTCCCAAGGCGTAACTGATGTAATTTGACAAAGAGAGCCTATTTCGTCGGTTAGCACAAACCATTCATATTAAATGTAATTTATTGATTGTACGGCTATGTAAGCATATATACTTTCAAAACTCCGAAATGCATAAAAATACCACTATTATACAAAGTCGGGCTATACAGCTTTCATGTTCAAAAGTATTTTAATTAACATTTGACTGGTTGATTAACGCCATACTGAAGCATTTGTGGCTTGTACGATGTTGGTCGTCCGGAACCAATAAAGACTTTCAGATTGTAATTACAAAATCCAAGCGATTCTCATTATTTGGTATAATTTCCACGGTTGTGTAAAGGATGTTCCGGCGGGAAATAAATTGCTGTCAGCATCAATCCCTTTGTTTCTTCTTAGTTTTGCTTTATAGCTGTGGTACCATTAGCCCTGGGAGAAGGACATCAGGAAATAGGTCCTTATATTCCGTAAATTATCCTCACTTGGACAAGAATATACCAAAGAGTCCTGCATAAGGCGTGTACATATCTCGCCTTGTAGCATTTGTTAGAGCCTGAGTGATGTGTGACGATTTCAATAAACGTCAACGTTATTACTGCAAAAACTAGCGTGTCAAGGTTCCATCAAACGCCTTCAAGTTTCTTACAAGGAGTATAATTCTATTGTAAGTAAATATGAACAGACCGTCCAGACTCTCCAGCTCTGCTTTATGATCGTGTTTCATTTCACTTAAATCGGGGCTGTATTTTCATCGTGTTGAATTAGATCGCCATATTGGATATATGAACAGCTGCAATGAAAGCGCAACTGAAATACATATTTTGTTATGAACAACTGATATTGTAGCATGGTACACGATTTGAATACAGATTTCTCTCTCAGCCCCCAAGAACATATATTACGTGTTTCCAACATCACTGGAAACGAGACATCTGTTTTGCATGATTCCGTCCTTTTTTCGTACTTTATATAATTTCTTAGTTCTTTGGTGGTTTGTGTTAGACGCCGTTTTGAGAATTGGCCTATTATTGACGTAGAACGTCCTTATTCGTTAACGGCTGGTATATGAATGTCTGTACATCGCGGTATGGTAGCAATTGGTCAGCTGCAGTGATTTTCACTGTTAGACTGGAATTTAGTGGGTTTTGAGTCAAGATTGCTGACGACAATTTCTGGCTGCATGATTGTGTGTGACCTGGGGTTATGGACTGTATATTCATTGTCATGAGTTAGATCGCAACATTGGATATTTTAACAGCTGCAAAACATTTTATTATTGGTATCTCCTTCCCATATAACATGTTCTGCGTATTTTCAACATCAGTAAAAACTGTTGACTGGTAGTCTTTGCAAGATTCCGTCCTAATTTCGTAATTATATACCTTTATTACACAGATTATGTACCTTCTTATTTGTTTGGAATGTGTTATATGTCGTTTTGGGAATTGACCTTGCGATAATTGATCTGGAACGTCCATATTAGTTGACAGTTGGTATGTATGAATGTCGACGACGCATATATCATACTTATATATAAACTCAAGTGGGTAGCAGTAAAGCTGTGATGCTAAGAATCCCATCAAATAGTGCTACCAACAGCTTATAATGACAGATAGTTTTAATCACTATTGTGTTAAGAAGATGGGAAGAAAATCTTACACTTTGTAGACATGGCATGCCATGAAGTAAATACCATTAACCAAGGTTAAAAAAAATGTGCAGCCTCAACGTGTGATTATCTACTGACGTACGACTTCGTTAACTCCATGATAATTTAGGAAATTACCCAGCCGGGCTTAATATGAGTCTAGGTACCAGTGCATTTTCTACTCGCTCAATTCCCACTGTCTAACAGTCTAATGCAGGTACTAATATGTTGTAAGTTTGACATACTAGTTTCTTGTTATAGCACAAGGCTGAGTAGGCGACGATGGTCGGACAGAATTGGCTTGCCCTTTTAACTGACCTTGAGCTAAATAATAAATGGTAAGACACATTGAGGCATCTTGCATGGTTATGCATTAGAAACCCAATATAGCTGGAACTGTGGGTACCACAATTGTTCGGAAAGCGATATCTTCGCCAATCACTGAATTAAAATTATTCCACAAATTATCAAGAGGCGCGAATCATCCAAAAAGGTTTCATAGGCTGCTGTGCTGAACTTCAAATCATATCATAGTGGATGTGAGAGGAAATAAAGAGAAATTAGAGTGAATGGCTGATACTGTGTTCCTCTGCAAGATATCCCATTACTGTACACTGAATATTTTACAATCACAGCAGTGCGTCTTGTGCATAACGTGGTCGTTTCTCATTAGTACACCGCGGAACAGGCTCCTCGGAAAAGTGCAACATTTTAGCGCTCACTGCTGTTACAGTGTGTTATCGAAGGTTGCACAATACAGAATAACATCCGGTTGGGCTACCTTTCTAATTAATTACCACTGGCAATTAGAAGTTAAAAAATGTTGTTCACACGTGTACTGTCTACATGTGAACATCCTGACAGTAATTAAGACGGAGATTACCGTGAAAAATTTCAGACAGAAGAGAGAAATGCACAACTTGCATTTGAAGTGACGTGAGGAAACTGAAGATTGATACAATTATTAGAATTTAAATGTTAGGTTAAAACTTTAAGAAAAACTGTGAGCAGTCAAGAAACTCTTGAAATAAAAGCATCTTAAACTCGTATTGCATGCCGTTATTAAGACACTAAAACTAGGAGTATCTCAGAACTTTGCATATTGTAACCCCACGTACAGAAAACATGTGTAACGGAGACGGGTGGGTGACTGAAATTTAATCATTACCAGACAGTACTGATAATTTTAACTAAAAATAACTTTCACCTTTTTTGTGCAGAGGTAAATTCAGACAATTATTTAAATTCGATGGTTTTCTTTTTGTGGACACTGGACAATATTGCCTGTAGAGGCACACTAACGTAACAATTTGTTTTGTCGAAGCGCGTCTTAAAATAGGTGAATGTGGTGCATAGGAAGGAACTTTTTAAAAAACAGAAAACTGGAAGTGAAGCAAGAAAGTTTAATAGCCCACCCTAGACATCCAAAGTATGAAATGTGTAATTTGGATTCAAAAAGCGAGAAAGGTAAAATTACTTGAGAACTACCATCCTGTGAGAGTGTTGTCTTCAAATCTGCGTAAATGAGTAGATGTATTTTGCAAATCAAGTACAGGTAAATGACTCTTGACAAGGTGAATTATTGTTAATTATTGCAGCTACCGGTATATCATGATTCCACTGCATATAGTCCATGGACCTAGACCCAAAATTTCACTTACTGATACCACCTGGGTTGGCAAATTCTGGTTGCTATATTTTTAGTTGGTGCACACCTCTAGACTATGTTTTTATATGATAACCCTTGCAGTGTGGTAGCTTTTCAGTATTTACCACCTCTTGAATAGACATAACCACATCAGGTTGAAAAGAAAATATGCTTCTCTAAAGATCAGGTGTTGTGTCATTTTGTCATGCATATAACATACTAACCACAACAAAATACCTGTAATGGCCACACACAGCACCAAAGAAATAACCTAACGATGGTGTACACGCGGTGCACACATGTTGTGCACACTGTGCGCACACATTGCTCACAAACGATGGCTTGAAAATCCGCTTAATATTGAACACATTGTTGAATAGATTATGCACTGTCTTTACACACTGTAAACACGGTGTGTGCACCCTGTTACCACAGTGTGGATGATAAAATAATAGTTCAATGAACTGTTTATTTTAAAAAACAAAATATAGTTCAACTTCACATATTTGTCACTGATTTTATTGCCATTCATATGAGAGCACCACTCAGAACTCACTCAGTCACTCATCATCTTCAACATCTGAATCGGTTAACTCCCCAGTGGGCTCTTCCTCGCTTGGTTGATTGGTAAAATTTTGTAACTTGCACTGATTTGTGCATTTCAAGCCGTCAGTCAGACATGTACAATCAGGTAGCTTGCAGGACCTGATGCACTTGCAGGAGGAGAACTGCAGCACGGAATCAGGTGCTGGTAAGCCACGCATTCAGTTGATGGCATTCCATCATTATCTGTGGTCCACCCAGAGTCTTTGGGATATGTCACAGTGGGATGAGTCTGTAGAAATCGACTCTATATTGTCGTCTGATAGTTGGCACGGGCGGCATGCATAAAAAGGTAATCCTCACAAGGTGGTAGTTGCCTGGATTCGACCTCACCAAGTCTGGCACTGAATAGTTGGTAGCGAAAGGTGTTCACATCTGCTGTGCGGTTAGAGGGTGCATACATATGAGAGGTTCTCTCTTGCAGCTTCTCAAGCAGCTCACTAGATACATTCCATGAACGTCCAAGTTCGATGAAGGCCTCCTGGAATGTCTCGTCAGACTTCAGCAGCTTGAAAGTACCCATCTTCCCACGGCCTTCAAACACACTGACCGTATTGCAGCCGGTGAAGGCATGCATGCCAACCAGTGCATCACAAACACTGCTTCCCAGAGATTGCTCTAGCTTGGTAATGTCAAGAAACCTAGTCCTGTTTTGCGTTCCGCATTTCTGGAACAAGGGATATGCTTGCTGAAGCACAGACACAACACCAAGACATCTGTATCCTCAGCATTAATGATGACGGCCTTGTACCCAGACTCTGCTGCATGGAGAGAATGCAACAACATGCGCAGTCATCCTCACACGTGACATACAGCATTTTGTTGTGGAGTTTTTCTCTGTGGTTTGGTCGTTTCCACTCATCTACCAGGAACTTAATCAGCCTTGCTTTGTTAGCAGAGCTGCAAAGCAGTTTCCTCCCCTTTTGGATGTTGTGCCCAGGATGGCACTGCCTGAACCTCTGTTGGCTCTTTCTGCATCCTTTATGGGCACCTCTTTGTAAACATCAAAGACGACATCATTGCGTTCGCTTATGCCTAGGGCTGACTCTGCCAACTGGTGGTCTTACGGTCTTACATGTCCTTCATTTGATACATCCGCCACTTTTATTTCTTCACTGACTTGTAAATGTTATTCTGTTAATTCCTACGTTAACGTAAGCTGTATTGCCTCCAACTGTATTTACTTGGTAACATGGGAGAGTATGTCAGCAGTATGTTGGGATGACCACCCAAAAACTACATTTATGGGTGAACGGGCACCATAAGTCCGTGTGCAAGAAACAACTGCTAATAGGCAAGCATTTCTCTGCCTCCGATCATGACTGGGACCATTTCAGCATTAAAATAATGGAATCGGTTTATCCATCAACAAATGAGACAGATGTCGAATTTGAACGTAAAATCCGTGACCGTGAGCTTTTCTGGATGCTAAAGATTGGTTCAGTCTTCCCGTATGGGTTGAATGATAACGTTATAGGAATCAGCAACATCCAGTCAACCACATGACTCCATCATAGCAAATTTATTCAAATACCATAAACGTAGACCTCGCAGTCATGGTAGGAGGAAGTTCAATACAAACATGACTTACAAACACGTTACAGTTAGCTATTTAGTAGGATTGTCGTATGACACCAATAGCAGTCATGCTCTACGCACAGTATTACAAGCAATGCCATTGAATTGGCTAAAACAGGTAGTTCCAGACGTATCATACACAATTTTAATGTTCCACCTCACCTCGTACGTCTGTGTCGAGACATATCGTCTTTTCGATTGTATCGCCCTGTAACTACAATTGAAACTCAACACTCTTTCTGAAGATAAAGTATTTAGACAGAGGCCTTGATATAATTAACCTACCACGCATCCTTAATGAACCTGATGTTCGTAGTGCTGTACCTAATTATTTTAATATCCAAGAGCCCCTTGCATATCCTATGAGTATACAAAACCTATCGCTTCCAAAATTTTCAATTATTCCCCGGCCATCAAGGAGTTCGATTTGGTGACGTATACTTCTGGCGGCTATAACTGTGATTGTGAATCCTCAGTTTTTACCTACGACAAATGTAAACATGTCCTGGGTGGTGACCTTAATATTATTAAGAATCATGATCTAAGCAATCTCTTTGTGAGGGGTCCTAAGTATAGAGAAAATAAAGGTGTCCACATTAGATCTAACATAAAAAATGTCATCTCGGCGCTTGAGGAATATGTTAAAAAATGTTCAAAACGGGAGAAAGTGGATTCTTCGGTACTTAACGATTGGCTTGAGATTGTCAAAAAGAAGGTTAGTTTAGCAATACCACAGTATAGACATTGGTGATCTACCTAAAGTTAAACAGGTTCTGAAGGATCCCACTGTGCAAGAAACACTCGCTGACCTTTATAATAAATTTGTCATCACTGTAGCAGACAAGGCTCCACATAATGTCATCTTTATTTGCAAGAATTATTATTATCAAATTCTTGTTCAACAGCTATGTACATCTACAACAACATCCACGTATTTTGCTACTACATGTACTCTGGAGGAACTATTTTATAAACACAAAACCTTTCTTAAAAAAAGGTGCCTAAATATACGTACCCATCATACAGAAATACAACTTTACTGGATTCCTAAAATGCATAAATCCCCATACAAAGCCCGATTTATTGCGGGTTCAAAAAGTTGTACCACCAAACTCTTGTCAACCCTACTTATGAAAGCCTTACAAGAAGTAAAGTCATTTTTGGAATAAGTTGTGCCATAAAAAAAAATCCATATGTCAGCTGCATGTGGATTCTTAACAACACCAAACGTCTTACAGAAGAACTCGATGCTCTTATGCATATATCGTACACGTAAGACGTAACCACATGGGATTTCTCTACTCTCTACACTACAATTCCTCACAAAGATCTTACTGAAAGAATATCGTCGTTAATTGTCTCGGTATTTACAGAAACAAGTCACCGTTACATTAACGTCAGAGGCAATAAGGCTTTCTTTAGTTCTACTATTTATAAAGGTTACCACCCATGGGACGTTACATTATTTTTTGAATTACTTGAATTATTAATAACATCTATGTGAAATTGGGGGATACCATTTACCAACAGTTCATAGGTATTCCAAGGGGTACCAATTGCGCCCCTCTTTTGGCAGGCCTATACCTGTTTTAATATGAATACGACTATATGCCGAAATTACTTAAAAGTAATATCTTTAGAGCTCGATCCTTATATTGATGATCTACTGCCGTTAAATAACCCCCTATATTGCTGAAGCGGTGAAGGAATCTTTCCGCCTTGATTGGATTTAAAGGAGACAACAGATAGTCATGATGGTACATCTTACTTGGATCCATTTCTGCACAAAGACGGAAGGTCTCCTTTCACACCGCCTTTACCACAAAAGGGATAATTTCAGTTTTGATATTGTAAATTATCCTTATTTGGATAGCAACATACCAAAGGATCCTGCATATGGCGTATACATATCTCGCCTAGTAGCATTTGTCAGATATTGCGTAAATTTTGATGACTTTAATCTGCGTCACAAGTTCAAAAACTGGCTTGTGAAGGATACTCCATCAAACGCCTTCATTCTAAGTTTCTCAAAATTTACACAGAGTATAACACTCTAGTTGGCAGGTATGGACAGAGCGTTCAGAATCTGGAGATCTGCATCGTGATCAACCACATAGACGGCGCTGTTATCCTTATGTACATATCTATCGCGTACATGGTATTTAACAACATAGATGGCGCTACTTGCCGAGTGTAACCATCTATCTTGTCGACAGCTTTTATACAGACCAGCATGTCATGTGTAACATCATAGATGGCGCCTCTTGCAATATGAGATCCTTGCATATTACCGGAAAGACGTAATCGTCCGTTGCTTTTGAATCACAATCTGTTCGGTTTAGGTCTGTAACGCTCGTCACTTTCGAACTGTAATACCGCTTAACTCGGGCCCGTAAAGGCAGCCATGCTCATTACATTTGCATGATGCGTTTATGAACAGTTGCAATCAAAGAGCGACTGAGATAGCTTGTTTAATTGTTATTTGACCTAGAACTCATTCATGGACTACGAATTTAAACTTTGATATGGAATTCATGCCTGGAATATCCACTGTCTGCGCGGCATCATTGAAAACTGATTATCGCTTCTCTCTTGTGTGTTACCGGCTTTATTTCCTATTTGTATAATTTCTTACTTACCTTTGTCTTTGGGAGCAAGTGTTAAACGTTGTTTTGGAAATGGATCTTGTGATCTTGGAACGCCCTTTACGGACTACAAATGGTATACGAATGTCGGACATGACGCTTATATTGTCATTATCTTCTGCACCAAGCTCATGTTATCGATGATGGTTGTTGACGGTTCTGGAATAACTTCTACAGGAGAAACATTCTTTTCCAACTCTCTGGCCAGAGCTGCCTTATTCGTCTTACGCAAGGATCCATCACCATTGGCAAGTGCACATGGCATGGGGCCCAGAGGATGAGCCAAGACATCACGCAAATGAAGCTTTCGGGTCTCTGCAACTAAAATCATGTGACCAGACAAGTTTCTGTCAGCCTTCAGAACAACTTGCTTGGATTGTACATTTCTTTTGGATGTCTGAGAATGTTTTCAGTTTCTTCTTTGTCATCTTGTAGAACTGTTAAGTTGGTGGATTTGCCTCCAGTCGTTCTAGTTTGAAAGCTTGATATGATTCTTCCCTTATCCTGTGAGCATCAAGGAGATCATTGGCTACATCTGGAGATGCAACACTTCCAGGTGACAAGCTGATAAGCTCTGCGTGATCTGGACTGAATGGGTTCAACCAGCTGGTCTCCATAAGCTTAACTTGTGATTGAATGCCAGCCTCATCCTTTCTGATCCTTGGCAACTGATGACCTTGGTGATTGAAAGGGGATTCACTTCAAGCTACCATTTCCCTGATATAATGCAAATAGGTACACCGATGCTCAGACGACAAGTAGTACTTGGCGACAGCTCCAGGTTTCAGGCTGAAGCTTCCCCCCAACACCCCACCCCCAGGTGTCTGCGTGTCCTTGTCGACTGTCTCCCCGATCGCCTGTTCCACAGGAATACGCCCAAATGGATTGCGTCTGCCAACCGGGACTGAGAAGCCACCTTGCATGAAGTGTGCATGCACATCAGGGTGGTCGATGGGTAGTCTTGTCACAGTAACATAATAGTAAAGCGGGCATAGTTGAGTTTGTCATAGGCAAAGCACCAAGGGATCATCTTTCGGACAGATGCTAGGTGAAGCATCCAGTCCCCTTCACTAGAAGCAGTCTCAGGGGCGCAGCGCCATGCCTTCAACTGGGCTGCCATGCCCTTAAAATCAATGCACCTAAGCGCCCTGCCCCCAAAATCCGCCAAAACATGCTTTTAAAACGGCATTTAAAAAAAAGAAACAAAGGTAAACACCAGCATCGTGTGTACTACATCGAAGTGAATTGTATACCGACAATTTATGTAACTGACCGAACAGAAATAATTTGTAACATCGCGACACGGTGTGCCGAATTATTTAATGTGGGAAACCTTTTGCACCACTGCGTAGTGTTAACATACACCTGGTTTCCGACAAGCAGTGTTCGGACTTCAGTTATATCGATTCGTGACGGAAGAGCTCTATTGGAGTTAAATTCACATAATTTCAGAAAACGGCCGCCGCGATGCCAGGTCGTGACCGACGCAACGTAAACGGCAACATGAATCGGAACACCTAAAAAAACACTGCAAATCAATCGAATCATTTTTCGGTGCTAAACCAGGGCGAAACACTACCTGCGTATGCAACAACATCGTCGGAGATTCAGCAAATTCCGTCTGTCAACACCGTAAACACGGCTATCCCCGAGACTGCACAGAGGGATGAAGTGGAACAAAATGACACCCCCAAAGCTGTTGGAAATATTTCTCTTGAAATCGCGGACGTCGGTGCGAAAAAAGTGTCAAAACAAGCAGTTAGAACGAAAGCTGTTTTGTGGCTCAATTTTGACTGGGTTGTCATAGAAGGCGAGTTTGTTGTATTTTGCAAGCGTTGCAGGAAACACAGTGTGAGTTGAAATGGCGGAGGCCAAACGTGGGTAAAATGAGGGTTCAGGACTGTAAGAAAAGACCGTGTTAAGGATCACGAGAATAGCGTCCACCACAAAAAGCCCCGCACCTGGAAGCTCAGCTCGCGCTGAATATTGTACATGAAAATCAGGCTTCCAGGGAGGAACTTTCCTTAACAGTAAAACTGATTAAGGTTATTTCCTACATTGCCATCCCCAATATTCCTCTTGATCAGTTCAGCAGTCTTGTTGAACTTTGCGTAGAAACAGGTTCTGACGGTCTAGAGGCAGTAAGACAAGCGTGCAATGCAACGTATTCTAGCCCTGAATCTGTTCACAGTTTGTTGCAGTGCCTATCCGAAAAAAGTTGATGAACATGTCCTATCACAGCTTAGGAGCAGCTTGACCTATGCATTGATGCTAGATGATGATAGTTTGTGATGTTGCGGTGATAAAAAAAACTTAGGCGTGGTTATGTTTATTTATTTATTTGATTGGTGTTTTACGCCGTACTCAAAAATATTTTATTTATAAGACGTCGGCCAGCATTATGGTGGGAGGAAACCGACGACCATCCGCAGGTTCCTTGCAGACCTTCCCACTTAAGGCCGGAGTGGAAGCCAGTATGAGCTGGACTTGAACTCACCGCGGGCGCATTGGTGAGAGGCACCTGGGTCATTACGCTGCGCTAGCGCGCTAACCAACTAAGCCACGGAGGCCCCGCGTAGTTGTAAAATATGTCGATGTATCAGGGGAAGCGGTCATGAGATTTCTGCATGTATCACAGATGGTTAGGTCAAGAGGAGCAGACATCAAAGAAGCTACTCTGCAGATGCTGAAAGACAAAAACATTAAACCAGAACTTTGCACAAATTTGACAAAGCGTCATCGTTTTCAGGGATACACAAGGGTACTGCTGTTTTACATATAAATAGTGGCATGCGATTAGCGACAGTTATGCATTGCCATGATCACAGACTGGCAATGGCCTGCCGTGATGCTTTTGCAGCTGTCAATTTGCCTTGATGTTGTTTCGAAAGGATTAGAGGCACTGTACAAAATTCTACTCGTACAGCTCTTTTAGCTCTGCTACACTACCTGAACTGCAGGATGTGTACAATCAGGCCCACTGGAAAATACAACAAACTAAACATTACAGGTAATGAACACTTTAAATGCACGAAAACGTCATTTAAAATTAATAAAACGTGCATAATAAATAAATAAGAATCACAGGTTATAACAATAACAAGTATAATGTAACAGTTTGAACTTTGATGTTTAAAAATCTCATTTTGAAATAATAATGCATGTAGAAATTCTTCAATAAATAAATAAAACAGGTAAGGTTATTACCTTGTTATAACTTATTATATTTACTATAATGTTTGAGATCAAATGTGTGAAAATTTCATTTTGAATTGATAATGCATGTAAAATTCTGAAATAAGTAAATAAATAAATATAAATAAATGCAAAGAGGTTTTTGAATTGACACCATAACTAGTGGAAATATTTTTCATTTTTTTATATGGAATTCTATTAATTCTAAATTTGTATTATATACTTCATCAATTATTCTTTTGCAGATGATGATAAAGCAGTCATGGCCGTCTTAAAAGGGCTGGATGTCATAAGGGAGGATTTAGAAAACACGTGCAACACAGAAAGCACAGAGGTGTCCACCGCCAAGCCCAAGGTAGATGCAGCGGCAATGTTAAAGTGGATAACAACAGAGAAAACCATTCGTCTCTTGTGTCTTCTTCGTGACATTCATCCCCATTTGGCTGAGCTGTCTTTAGTGTTTCAGACACAGTCAGTTGACATAACACTCATACAGCCAAAGTTAGATTCAACACTAGGAATTATTCGAGCCAGGAAATTGACTCCTGGGCAATGGGAAAGGAAATTTTTGGGGGAACTGGAAGGATCACATCCAGTTACGTCAATCAGACGTTCAAGTGCCTTTTCTAAATGTGCTGGAGAAAAATCTTAACATTAGATTTCAGAACCTTGAAGTCGTCTCCGTGTTTGGAACTCTGTGCATCCCTCTGCATATCTTGGAGGAATTTCCATCTCTCTACAGAGAGGAGGAAGTCCGCAGTCTGGCTGACAAATTCCAACTTGATCCGGACATGCTTTTGCAAGTGTGGGTTGGTTGGTTAGAGTTCCTGAAGGGCCTTGACAACACTTCAACCAAACAACCAGCATTCAGCATTTTGGCTGGGGAGGCGGTTACTATCAAGTTCTCCATTTTCCCAAGAACTTACAAAAATTTATCCGAACCTGGCATTCTTCTACAGTGCAGCCAACACCATGTCCCTGTCCTCAGCAGAGGTGCAAAGGCTATTTAGCCATTTGAAAATTGTTAAGACAGATAGCCGTTCCACTTTATCAAACAAAGTCTTATACTGGATACCCAATGTCAAGTTGAACAGTAACACTGACAACTCATTAGAGGTAAATCGCAAAGCAGCCAAAAAGTGGTTAGCCTTAACAAGAAGGAGATTTATTAACTGTCTGTGTTTGTTATAATGGTACATCATGGCCAACCCAAGTGCTTTTGACATTTTTCATAATTGATAAGCCTCATCAACGCTTCGTACACAAGCTTGTGAAGCCTGACTGCTCGGTTGGATTTTCGCCCCTCAATTACACCCGTTACAGACCCTTCCGCAATCACACCCGACTCCACACAGAGATCCCTCAGCCCGGCATCGTCTACCGAGGATTGAGAGCAAATTGCAGATCGTATGGAACACTCCAATTGTTCCCATTAAACTTGTGAGTATGAAACACTGTGTCCTAACCCATTCAGAATGTGTATCAGATCAGTGTTTCCTGTCAAACACTTTACAGCAAACGGTAAAAGTATGTGCTTTTGTGGCCTCTTCTTGCCACAGGTGACAGCAAAGGCTAAATCACTGTCAAAGGAGGTAATAAGCCGCTTGACTTTTTCAGATACATTTGTGTACTCACACTCCCCAGTCATCACTGTTTGCAGGAACTGAGTAATTGATTCAGGAATGATGTTCTCATCTTTTTCCATGTCAGGCGACCAAGCTGGACTTTGGTCTTGTTTTTTGATTTCATTTCTGGTCTGCAAAGTTGCTTTTTTGAAGACATCTCGAAAACTGTCGGTTCTGGCATATTTCAGCTTCATTATCAAAGCGTTGGCCTGTTTGACAAGCTCCCTCAGGGATAAACTGTCTGGGTATAAGAGCAGTTTTCCTTTGTTGTCAGAAGCAATATGAATGGACTCTGCCAGCTCAGTCTCCAGCTTATGTCGAAGATGTTTGTTGGTCAAATCTTTGACATGACTGACACCGAATGATTTCATTGTTGACAGTAGGCTGGATGTGAGATCTGTTATGGGCAGTATTTCTTGGTTGCGAAAAAGTTCATTTACTATATACAAAAAGAGATCTTCATAGGAATGCTTTTCTGCAGCCTCATACTGAGCATCTCCATCTCCATCTTCATCTTCTTACACTGCGTCACATCTGTCAGCAGACACTCCGCGTGTATATGCACGATAGCAGGACCTATGGTAATGTCTTTCAGCAGAAACAAACTCTCTACATGTGATTTGAACCATTTTCTGATCTAGTTTGCTGGCTGCTGCTTTTCGGATTCGATCATCAGCACGTGACTCAGAACATTGCATTAGGGGTTCCCTAGTCTTTTAACCCATCAGGTATTTGCTTATTTTATCACAGAAAGTACACTGCTTTTCGAACACTCTTGAAGTGCTCTGGATGATCTCCTGGAATGATCTTCTGTAGGTTCAACAGATTCGGTTTTTTCGGTGATGGAGCCCAAGAGGTTTTTCATCGTGAAAATACTGCGGCACTTGCGATGATACTGTACTGGTGGAATTTCTCCCACGTGCAAGTCTCGGGCCAGGTCTAAAATTGGAGCATGCTGTCTGATCTTTGCCGCCCTCAGCAGTGTTTTCCATAAATCTAGGTTTTGGGGTGAAATTAAATTGCTTGAATCCTCACTCGAACAATGGATGATACAGTCCATGCCTACTCGCTTCATTGGCAAACTGCTGCTTTCTTCGCCAAGATCTATTAATGCGTCTTCAAGACACAACCCCTTCAACACAGTTACACAAATCAAGCATTTCCCAAAAGTATGTGCAAATTGGGCAAACAAATCAACCCTTATTTTTGAAGTACAATTACCCCAGATCTTCCGCGTTCGGACATTGTGTTCAACAACACAGATAGCGAAATTATCCTTAGCCTTAACACAGATGGCGCTGTTTTCCGTGTGTAACTGCCTATGGTGTAGATACCCTTTATACAGGCCAGTGGGTAATGTTTTAACATCACTTGTAATAAGGCTTTGACACTTAGTACTATCTGTCTTCTACATAGTATCTAACAAGATAGATGGCGCTGTTTTCTTAACCACTAAGTCTTATCTAGCAAAGGCCTGCAGTCCATTTCCCAGGAATTATGTGATATTATGTTGCACAACATATACTCCTGCAGGTACCCTAATCTCATCGGAATTGGAAAGGTACTTTTGAAATTAAATTTCTCAGTATTAATAAATCTACAACTAAAATCATTTAACAGTAGAGATGTATATCTCAAGAAATTCAGTGGTAACATTTGGAAAACATAATTTAACCTCTACCTAAAAGTTTTTTAGATTTCGGTGTTTCATCTGGAAATAAAACATCTCAACTTCTTCTTTTTCCAGTGGGGTGAGTGAGCGAGCGCTTGAGGTTTATCTTCGTACAATTTTTCAGTCATATGACGACGAGGAGTCATTAGGTTGTATGCTAGTTTTAATTGTGTCTTCTTGTGGCAAGGCGAATTCATGCTACCAAGTGCTGGGGGGCCTCGGTGGCTCAGTCGGTTAGCGCGCTAGCGCAGCGTAATGACCCAGGAGTCTCTCACCATGCGGTCGCTGTGAGTTCAAGTCAAGCTCTGCTGGCTTCCTCTCCGGTCTGCTAGCAACCTGCGGATGGTCCTGGGTTTCCCCCGGGCTGTGCCCGGTTTCCTCCCACCATAATGCTGGCCGACGTCTGTATAAGTGAAGTATTCTTGAGTACGGCGTAAAAGACCAATCAAATAAATAAATAAATAAATAAATAAACCAAAGTGCTGCCGTCACTGAGACCTCATGCCGAAATCACCAGACATGACACTCACCCAATCATATTATAAACCGACACCGGGCCGACCAGTCCTGTTTGCTTTGCTGTAACCTCTAAGTGCTGGTTCCAGGCGAAACAGAAAAATATACCATTTTTAAGGGCTTTGGTTTGACCCGACCCAGGATTGAACCTGGATCTCCCTTGAAAGCTGAAATTAAATGCATCATGTGGACAATGACGCTCAACCAAATAATTCAGGCTATTAAATGATCAATATCACATGATATTAAGCGAATTTTGCATATTGCGTAAAGGCTCCGATTGCAAAATGGTAAAAAATATAAAAAGCTAGTCCTGTGTAAGGGTTGTCATATATTGATTTACTTATATCAACCCTACAAACAACTTGGTATAGGTAAATATTTGCCCACCCAGATTGTACCGACATTTAATAATGATAAGAATGAATAAAACACACCTGATTCATCTTTTTAAGAGCTTTCATCATATGCCATTTGTGGTCGGGCTGTGCCCCGGTTTCCACCCACTACAATACTGGCCGCCGTCGTATAAGTGAAATATTCTTGATTACGGCGTAAAACACCAATCAAATAAATAAATAAATAAATATACCATTTGCTAGCAAGAAAAGTAAAGGTCAACAGTTTTCAGATTTTTATCGATCACAAGACTAAAACCAATTTATTTTACATCGCTTGTACCGGCCATTACGGCGTAAGGTCAGTAATTTGCCACATTCAAAAGAATACGGAAAGCCCATTGTTTCATTTCACTCCTGTGGAAAGATAGTTGGTCAGCAAAGGTCAAGCGTTTGTTACAAAATGAGCCCATAAAAGATCGGTTACGACTGGTCCATTTGTTGATGTGGATGGGTGTAATTTACATTCGTTTGGGAGATGTCTAAAATGTTAAAGTCCAGTGTTGATTGAAGTAAAATAAAAACGTTCGGAGACAGGCCTGGTATCACTGTGGCTCAACGTTATCAGTCACCCAGGCCGCGTATCTGTAATCCGCATGCAATATCTTGTGTGGCGCTATAAACAATGTCGCCGTCTGTTAGGGTTATTTTTCTAATGGTCTACGTTACATGGGCAAGAAAGGTAACACGACTTGAAAGCCCAGTGAAATGAATTGTCTTATGTATATGCGAGAAAATGAAGATAAAATTATTCTGCTGGCGAAATACAAGCTCTGTATAGGACAAAAGGAGAATTAAACCAAGTCAAATAATTAAAACACGTGAATACAAATAAATCCGTGTAAGTGAGTGTATCTGATCAAGTACACATTGACTTGAATATTCGTTGTCAAATATTTATTTTATTTCATTGTTATTTAATGTCATACTCAATATTTCTTGACTTATGCAATGACAGCTAGTTTTATGCCTAAGACAACCAGAATAAACCACCAACTTTTGACGAGTTACTGTCGAACTCTCTCTGACGTCTGACATTCACTATTGATGAACCGGTGGCAGTTTTCAGAGAACTCCATGCAAAACCACACAAGGGAACATCACCGGCAGCTTATTACCACCAAGGCCAGGAGAACAATAAAAACCGGTTGAGTCCTGTAAATCCTGGTCCGAGAATGGACTGAATTCACGTCTCTTATGTCCTAGCGCATGAAAAGCAAATGTACGTTAACCATTTGGCCATGGCCAGCTCACATGTTTAACAGTAATACGATTAATTCAATTTTTGAACTGAATGCATTCAAATTTTATAGCCCATGAGTGTTAGGCGCTCTTAACGTCTCATGGCTTATTTGTTGTCAAGCTATCCTCACAAGAATGTTAGTAACATCCCTTACAAGGCTTATATCGATTCCTACGTCTACCCTAGAATTCCTACATGTAAATTTAGGTATTTTATCATTTGTGTGGCTGATAAATGATTATGGTTTTGTTTCATTGTCTTGTGTTTTGAATAGTCCCGTTTCTATAAGGTTATAGTGACAGCACTATGACTACACAAGCTGCGGGTGGTTGTGGGTTTCCACCGGGCTCTGCCCGGTTTCCTCCCACCACGATGTTTGCCACCGTCGTATAAGTAAAATAGTCTTGAGAACGGCATAAAACACCAATCAAACAAAATAAATAAATAAATAACTATGACTACAGCACTATCAAAGAGTAGAACCAGCACAGCGACACCAGTCAGACAATTTGCAAATGGTCACACCTAGGTTAGGTTTTCCTTCAAATGTTTGATGTAAATGCATTAACAGTAGCAACATGTAATCTCCGAGCACAATAACTATGGTAGAAGTAGTGCGTTGTCAACACTTTCTGATGTGATGTGGTGATGTTCTGGTGGTCCTAAAAGTTTTGCTAGACCGACAGTCATTCATGCCACCCGGAAAAACCAATAAAAGGGATTGTGGGCCCAAACGCGACCATCATTCCTGGTTTCGTCCCTCACCCTTTTGCTTTGACATTCTCACAGGCATTGCGCCATTTCCCAGTTCAAATCCAATCAAATTTACCACATTCCATTCAGCGCCTCCTAGCGGACAGCTGACAATATAATAAAGACAGGCTGAGAAAAACAACACTTTTCTCCCAAACCACAAAGGATAGCCATCGTATGCAAGTGTAACCATCGTGTGCAAGTCTACATAAGGAATA
Source organism: Liolophura sinensis (assembly GCF_032854445.1). Taxonomy (NCBI): domain Eukaryota; kingdom Metazoa; phylum Mollusca; class Polyplacophora; order Chitonida; family Chitonidae; genus Liolophura; species Liolophura sinensis. The sequence goes on from NC_088300.1 coordinate 73,003,452, forward strand.
CATAGCAGTTCTGTAGAACGAGAATGGCTATGGGTCTAGCAGGCGGTTAAAGAGATCGGGCTACCATTTGTCCTTGAATTTCTTGTGACTGAACGACAGATGAGACTTTCTCCGAAAAATCATGGTTTAATTACATCAGAAAGTGTTGTCGGGGCACTGTGTTTTGACTAGCCAATCGAGTCTAATAGCATAACGTCTACAAATTTTCCTGCTCAATCACTCAAATTTAATAGATTGAGCTCGAATTCTCCTTGAGCAGCTGACCACATTAAATGAAGAGAACCTATGGAGAAATGAACTTCTGATCGTAACCACTTAATCAGCCGGTAATGCTGTGTGAATATTCCATTGACTGCAATAGCCTGTGTTTTGCTGTCTTCTGTCAATGCACCGAATGAAAAGGTTAAGCAACAAGAACAAAGTCGACAGTTTTTATTAACTAAAATTGGGGGACGCTGGACCCGTAACTAGCCATGTGCCTTTCTTGACAGGGTTGTTAGCGTCTGTTTCGGCAGTATCGGTGTCTTCTACATCGGCAACAAAATATTCTTGGCAGTGTTGGGGATTGGAAGCCGGACAGGAAATGTGGTTATCCATCTCAGGGATGGCTGTCCACTAATGTGATCATCACTCATCCCCAATTCTACAACACCTTTACGATATGGTAGGCGACAAAGGCGTTAGATCGTGTTGCCAGTATGCTTATATGAATAGCTGTAGATTCCAAACTTTGCTGTGGACAAGAATATGCGGATCAGATTCGATATCTCACGGTAGTTGTATGTACGTGCTTTCCTTTTGGCGTTTACGACTCTACATGTCATAAAACTGACGAAATGAAACACTACTGTGTATAGCATGTCCGTAACACGAGAAAAATACGTCAGTCTCACGTCGTAAAGTCTGGGGACTGTGACACTCGATAACGAGTGTGCAGTGTTGAACGCACCTGATGCTTGGTAGGCTTATCCTTCCCCAATCCTCTGTAAACGCTAGCTAAACACCAAGGTCATGGCTACAAATATGACACAACTACCCGATTCTTTGTACTATATCACGCGCTTGCAGGAAGCAATTACACTGTACAGGAATCGTTGACATACTGTAACACGCTTGGCAAGGCCTATAGCGAGTGGGTGGGGGTCTCACTTTTCCCGTCCGGCCTTCAAAGCTCAGCAGACGTGTGGTATTTCGGGAAGTAGACCCACACAAGACTGATCACCCTAAAAAGGTAACTTGGAGAACAGTTCACGAGCGCAAAATGTTTTTGTTTTATGAAGTCAAGGGAATTAGGGTACATACAGACCATCGTCTATCATTTTTTTTACTTTTCCACCGGTTTGCATTTTGTGTTTAAAAATACCGTCATGACATATCCAAAATAATCAACCCTTGATCGAGTCACACCTAAGGCTTTAAAAGAGGAAGTTGGCGTTCAGCATAAAGGGAATAGCGCAACGACTGGTTGACCCGTATCAGTATAATGGCTCTGGCTCTGGCGGGGCGGCTTACTTACCTTCGCTAAGTCGTCTCAGTGAAGCAGCACTAGATAAAAAAGCGGTGGAAATCTGCCCTGCTACAAGGAGGCACATTACACGTACATGCACCCTAAGGATTCCTTCGACTGATTGACTGAAAAATTGTTAAACCCCAACCCCCTGTTTACAAGGATATTGTTGACCTCCCTTTAAGTATAATTCTCTTGTAAATTAACCCGAGGATAAGGGCTGATTTGGATATATGAACAGTTGCAATGTAAGAGCAACTGAAAAATATATCTTAATTATCGTCAACGTATAAGTTAGCTTAATACTCCATTTATGTATGATTTAATTCATTCGTCTATCTTCAATAAAAATTGTTGACTCCATTATTTTGCATGAATCCGTCGTAAATTCGTTCTTCATATACTTTCTTAACTTTTTGGTGGTGGTTTGTGTTGGACGTTGGGAAATGGCCTTGTGGTTATTGACCTGGGACATCTGTTTTGGTTGACGCGGATATACGAATATCGCTTTTGACGTTTATCCTTACATTGATTTTAAAATGGAAGCTATTTGTTCCCAGGAACATACTAGTAATCCTAAAATATACATAAAATCCACCTTACATTTTAACCATTAAAAATGCGCATAGTTATGTAAAAACATTCTAGAACAAACAGGCAGCAAGGAGAGTTTAATGTTCCACCTCACCTTGTACGTCTGTGTCAAGACATATCGTATTTTCGATTGTATCGCCCTGTAACTACAATTGAAACTCAACACGATCGACTCTTTCTGAAGATAAAGTATTTAGACAGTGGCCTTGATTTAATTAACCTACCACGCATCTTTAATGAACCTGATGTTCGTAGTGCTGCGCCTAATTATTTTAATATCCAAGAGGCCCCTTGCATATCCTATGAGTATACAAAGCCTATCGCTTCCAAAATTTTCAATTATTCCCCGGCCATCAAGGAGTTCGATTTGGTTGCGTATACTTCTGGCGGCTATAACTGTGATTGTGAATCCTCAGTTTTTACCTACGACAAATTTAAACGTCCTGAGTAGTGACCTTAATATTATTAAGAATCATGATCTAAGCAATCTCTTTGTGAGGGGTCCTATGTATAGAGAAAAGAGAAATGTCAACATTCGATCAAACAAAAAAATATCATCTCGGCACTTGAGGAGTATGTTAAAATGGTCAAAACGGGAGAAAGTGGATCCTTCGGTACTTAACGATTGGCTTGAGATTGTCAAAAAGAAAGTTAGTCTAGACATTGATGCTCTACCTAAAGTTAAACAGGTTCTGAAGGATCCCACTGTGCAAGAAACACTCCCTGACCTTCACTGTAGCAGACGAGGCTCCCAATAATGTCATCTTTATTTGCAAGAATTATTATCAAATTCTTGTTCAAGAGCTATGTGCATCTACAACAACATCCACGTATTCTACTACTACATGTACTCTGGAGGAACTATTTAACAAACACAAAACCTTTCTTAAAGAAAGGCGCATAAATATACCTACCCGTCACACAGAAATAACACAACTTTACTGGATTCCTAAAATGCATAAATCCCCATACAAGGTTCGATTTATTGCAGGTTCAAGAAGCTGTACCACCAAACTCTTGTCAACCCTACTTACGTGAGCGTTACAAGAAGTAAAGTCATTTTGGAATAAGTATTGTTGTGCCATAACAACAACAACATGTGGATTCTTAACAATACCAAACGTCTTATACAAGAACTCGATGCTCATATGCATATACCGTGCAAAGACGTAACCACATGGGATTTCTTTACTCTCTACAAAGATCTCATTGAAAGAATATCGTCGTTCATTGTTTGGGTATTTACTAAAACAAGTCACCGTTACATTAACGTCAGAAGCAATAAGGCTTTCTTTAGTTCTACTCTTTATAAAGGTTACCACTCATGGGATGTTACATTATTTATTGAATTACTTGAATTTCTCATAAATAACATCATGTGAAATTCGGAGATACCATTTACCAACAGTTCATAGGTATTCCAATGGGTACTAATTGTGCGCCTCTTTTGGCAGACCTATGCCTGTTTTCATTTGAATACGACTATATGTAGAAATTACTTAAAGTAATATCTTTAAAGCTCGATCCTTTTCATTTACTATGTGGTATATTGATGATCTGCTGGCGTTAAATAATCCCCACATTGCTGAAGAGGTGAAGGAAATCTATCCGCCTTCGTTGGATTTAAAGGAGACAACAGATAGTCCTGATGGTACATCTTATTTGGATCTATATCTGTACAAAGACGAACAAGGTCTCCTTTCACGCCGCCTTTACGACAAAAGGGATAATTTCAATTTTGATATTGTAAATTATCCTTATTTAGATAGCAATATACCAAAGGGTCCTGCATATGGCGTATACATATCTTGCCTTGTAGCATTTGTCAGATCTTGCGTTAATTGTGATGACTTTAATCTGCGTGACAAGTTGCTAGTTCAAAAACTAGTTTGTCAAGGATACTCCATCAAACGCCTTCATTCTAAGTTTCTCAAATTTTACAATGAGTATAACACTCTCGTTGGCAGGTAGGGGCCTATGGACAGAGCGTTTAGAATCTCTGGCGATCTGCATTGTGATCAACCACATAGACGGCGCTGTTATCCCTATGTACATATCTATCACGTACATGGTATTTAACAACATAGATGGCGCTGGTTGCCCAGTGTAACCGTCTATCTTGTATGTCATGTGTAACTTTATAGATGCCACCTCTTGTAGCATGTCGCTGTGAGTTCAAGACCAGCTCATGCTGGCTTCCTCTCCGGCCGTACGTGGGAAGGTCTGTCAGCAACCTGCGGATGGTCGTGGGTTTCCGCCGGGCTCTGCCCGGTTTCCACCCACCATAATGCTGGCCGCCGTCGTATAAGTGAAATATTCTTGAGTACGGCGTAAAACACCAATCAAAAAAAAAAAAAAAAAAAAAAAAAATCTTGTAGCATGGGATCTTTACATATTAACGGGGAAGACGTAACCGGCCGTTACTTTTGAATCCCAATGTGATCGGTTAGGGTGTGTAACGCTCGTCATTTTCAAACTGTTTCTAATACCGCTTAACCTGGGGCTAGGGGCCGTAAAGGTAGCCATGCTAATTACATCATGTTACGACCCAAACTGTCCGTATTATAAAGAGATGGCTTGTTCGAAATACACGACAGTTTAGCCGCACAAAAAGTAACCAAAACCAGCAGATTTTATTTTATAACAATTTATTAGGTTTAGCAAGAACAGATAACAAGACTTTTACAAATACTAAAGTACTTAAGTTTAACAAGAAAGGATAGCCGTATCTATACAAATACTAAAGTACTTACATGTACAACAGTGTCAAGTCCAAACGGACGCATATATTCCACAATGCGGAAAACCATACAGGCATAAATGCACAAATAAGAGGGAAAATCCACAGTATAACTGAGTGTATGACGAAATATACACAAAATTCCACAGACAGGGCTCTTGTACTAATAAGCACTGTGTACACAAGAGCACAAATTAAATATACAATTTCAGACTGAACAAGTGCTCGTTGGAGATAGGATATAACAGCCAGAGGCTATAAGGACACCAAAATTCAGCACAAAGGCCTACTAAGGTAACACACAGCGAAAGCATCCAAAACTCTCAATAATCCTCTTTTCTCCCTCTTTTGACCTGCTTCCATAGGTCTTATACAGTCTTATATGGACTGGTGGAATTTTCTAGAATAAGAAAATTCTTGAACACTTATTGTAAACAAACAGGCCCCGAACTGTGGGTATTCTGGAACATTCTAAGGCAAAGACAGACAGCAGGCCCTGAACTCAGCATATGTAAACAGTGGCAAGCTAAATTTAGAAGCTGACGGCAGTTGTTCACATAACAATCAGCATGATGCCTTTATGAACAGTTGCAATTAAAGCGCGACTGAGATACTTGTTCAATTGTTATTTGACATGGAACTTCTTCATGGACTACGAATTTGAACTTTGATATGGAATTCATGCCTGGAATATTCATTGTCTGCCCGGCATCATTGAAAACTGATGACCGCTTCTCTCTTGTGTGTTACCGGCTTTATTTCCTATTTGTATAATTTCTTACATACCTTTGTCTTTGGGAGTTGGTGTTAAACATTGTTTTGGAAATGGATCTTGCGATTATCGACTTGGAACGCCCTTTAAGGACTACAAATGGTATATGAATGTCGGACTTGACGCTTATATTTAGTAAGGCTTACATCGATTTGTTTAATATTCTCTTCCTTAAACATTGCTGTGAGAAGGAAAATTTATTCAGTGCCCTCTCTCAAACTGTTCCATGGGCAATGTTCAGGATACAACTGCATACCTTTATTTGGCTTTCACGCCTTACTAAATAGAGTATTGTGACTGTTTATATAAACACAGTGCATGGCAGCGTTTCAGGTGGATGATGTATACGAAGACGTAGAGGCGGGCATTGAAGCGGAAGTAGACACAAACGTAACACACATAGTCCGCAAAATAAGCCCGCAAATACTTCGAAACTCTACTATAATAAACATTGAACACTGAAATTAAACGAAAAATAATGTGCACAGACACTATGGTTACTCTTCGAAGTTGTGACAAGGGGTCCTATTGTATCACATTTTGTGTGAGATTACAACACCGATAGTTCATGGATGTTTCTTGGGAAGCTCCATCCACTTAAAGGATTGTAATGATTGGATTACTTCTAAGTTGATTGACGGATGGATCCACAATATCACTGCAGCCAGGATTATCAATTCTGTTCAAGATACTGGTTCTATACCCAGGCTCCTTCTGCGAAATGCATCAATATGTGTTAACGGTTGTCTGTGAGACAACAGGCATGCTCGTGCAGATTCTTAGCATGTAGAGACTTTTAAGTACACGGGAGGGAGGCACGATGGCAACTGGCGTCTTCGTCACAACATACCCTCGGGATTTCCCTTCAACACATCAAGACGGCCCACACGTGGCCTTGGTACTCCCACATGGTCGACACTGTCTTCGATCTCCGTCCTACAAACCCAAAATTCAATCGACAATCAAATTATTGCATCATTACCACGGGGATATCTGACAATAGATGCGTAGGAACTATATGCTACCTTTTGTTTGTTACGAGCACGCACATGTCAATTAGACCGACTGGGCAATACAATTTCCGCAGATAGCGGAGAGCCTAATTTGATGTGATTGTCAATACGATATGCAAGTATAATACCAGGCTACGGGGATATGGTTTAGCAGTCTCAATACTATCACAACGGAACATATTTACTTACCATTAATCAGTATTATTACTGCCATATGATCTGTAGAAGGAAAAAAGTAGTTCTGTGTGGGGGAAGACGTTGATAATGAGAAAAGAAATGTTCCTCGTTGTTCCTCGTATAAATAATAGAACTTTAGCGTTGTACTGTATCGAAAATCAACTAATGCAATAGGATATGTGCTTGAAATGATAAATATATATGTGTATGCAGGATAGAGGTTATCTATCTTATACAGTGATTAGTCTGTTCTTGATAGCTCTTCTACATGCTTCGTGTTGGTTTTGCATCAGATTAAAATTATTGGACAACTGGAGAACGGCACCGTTTGTGTCAGTTTCCCTATTTCCCTTCCAGCAAGGTTGACACAGCTCTGAAATCTTCCTTAATTCGCCATACATATGAAAGTGTTACTTGCTTTTTCTGCAGTCAATGGAATTGCGGCCCGCGTACATGAGTTTTCGTCAGATTTTCAGCCAATGATCGTTCCTTGTAAGTGTGTAAACAAATGCATGTAGGTTTGGATCCATTCCATTCCTTGACACAACATTAGAAAATACCAACAGGCGGTGTCGCTAACGGTGTTGATGTGCTTTTACCGATAAGAACAGGCAGCAGAAAAGAACTATATCAGGCAGTAGCGGTGATAAAGAAAGAGGTGGAACAGTCTATGTGACCTATGTTTCTGTTTCACCACTAGTTTAGATGAGACCTATTTTGCCTCAAAATGACTGACTGCTGCCCACCCCCCGCCCTTAACTGGATAACTAACAAGTGTACCATATCCACTTTCCAATGACACCTACATCATTGTCAGTAACTAAGGTGCCGGTTGACATCTATAAAGTGGAATTTGACACGTGAAGATATGAAGATGAGTTTTCAAGACTCTTATTCAAAACAGTTGGCAATAACATTACAGAGCATTGGGCCGTTTTTCACATAGCTGTTATTCTGAGGCACAAACTAGTACAAATAGGTATTGCGAAAATAATACATTCAAAATGTTTGCATTCTTCAGTAAGCATTTAATTTTAAAGAGTCTTGAAACACTTCATTGACAGCATTGATCACACTTCTATGCGCGATGGATTCAACTGAATAAAGGAAAAATTGATGATCAACATGATGTTGATGTTAATTCTAGCACGACGCTTTTACACGTCTCAATAAATGTGTATTTAAGGTTTCTATATGTGTTGAAACGTAGTATTTTTCTATTGTATAGAAGTGTGAGGATGAAAACAATTGATTGTATCTTTTATCTCTATCCCATTTGTAGTTTTGAACTTGCTGTTCTTCAAAGACTGACAGAAAACAAACGCATTTCTTGTACCTCGCATTTCGGAACACAAGTATCCAAAATCGACAATTAATCCTATACTATAATCGCTACTTCGGTGTAATTATTTGCCATATTACCGATCTCGACTATAAACGATACACGTATACGCATACGAATACACTGAAATTTACGGAAGAAGGGCAACAACTCTTCTATCCTAACGTCAAAGGCGATGTCCAGAGATGTCTGAAGTGCGCCTCACACTACGGAACAAGCCGATATCAGTAAGCCAAAGTATCCATGACAACTATAGTTTGAGCTATAGTTTGATCACAGATATCTGGAGACGTGCAAAAGCTTTGTCTTGGCTTTGCTTTAGCAAGACATAGAATGTCTTTTAAGCGACATCTATATCTCAGTCGAAAATTTACGATATTTACGATAAAGCGAAGATGCAGCTCTCCGTTTTCAATTATCTCAGAAAGACGCAAGAAATATTCTTGGCGATAAAATTGATCAGTGTCTAAATTGTGTACCATGTCGTTGATCAAAATATGTGTATCATGCAAGTTCGCTTTGATTGCATCTGTTTATTCAACTCAACTTTTTACATTTCGGACATACATGTCATACCTTACCTGTATAACTTATAGAGGTCAAAGTGAATCTGACATTTGAAAAAACTTATAATGCGACCCGCTTTGTAAATCTGATTACTTTATTACCAGTTTTTATCCATATAATTAAAGACATACAGAACAGAGAGTAAAACCAGAGCAACTACGACAGTATGGTAACTAGCAAATGATCACACGTAACCGGTGAAATACGGGCCTCTTGTCAATCTACCTCAGGTTTTAATCTAAATGTTCATGTAAATGTATAAATATTAGCAATTTACACACCCTTAAGCAGAATTACGTAAAAAAAATGCAGTGATATTAATTGCAATTCATTAGACTTCACTGGTCTTGAATTAGAAGTGGTCTAGAATATCACATGCACAGACAAGGCAGGACAGTTTTTTGAAATGTAGTTACTAAGCCAAGTTATTTTAAAATAATACCCCTCCACCCCCCACCTCCACCTCAAATTTCGTTTACGTTTGCGCTATTTGTATTCCGGGATAGCCACTTTAACCAGTGGCAACTTCATTAAATAGTTTCACAAACATGGATCTTTTACCAGTCAGCCATAACCGTCCTGATAAAATGTAGTTTAATAATACTTTCATTGTTTTGGTTAGACTACGTTCAGATATCAAACAGGCAACACGGAAAATAAGCCAGTGGAACTTTCGATTAAACCATCCTTATATCTTTGTGTATAAAACGTTATCCTGAATATCAGTCAGTTGCTTTAACGTAATTGTTAACATAGAAGTTTGGCCTGAAGAGTTTGGACACATTAAGTGGAATGGAGATGTTCTTTACAGAACGATTGTATACCCTTACCAACTCCGTCATAAAGAGCTAGGTAAAGTAAACAGTTGGCCTACTGATTCAGTTGTAATCGTCCTCTACACGTGGCTTGTGGCGAACATAGGTGTCAAAACAGACATTCGTTTAGCACCCATCAACCACATTTAACGCTTCGGGTAAGTAATTAATAAAAACTAATTTCGCAAAGATTCGATCCTTTTCGGATTCTTTTTATCCCTGACGGACACAAAACACATCTAAAATACCATATAAGCGAGTTTTGCTCTTTTCATGTCATCATTTGGTATTACCACATGTAACACATATTTTATAACCGGTGGATGATTCTGTTTTTCAGCCTTTGCAAATGCAGTGGAATGACATGTTAAAACCAGTTAAAACACCCAAAACTCTCTTAAAACTCGAGAACATAAAATACATAATCTGGAAAATTGTGTATATATTACGTAGAACGGTGTTTTTTGACACGGCCAACATTCTTCAAACAATGAACGACAGTATCGCCAGAAATGCTGTGAAGCAAATCAAATATAAAGCAGAATGTGTAGAACTTTTTCTGAACATGAGCAATGCTGACAGTCAGCCCGGATATATTTGATAGCAACCTTAATCATGAAACATACCTGCCATACATATCAGAACAGCAGACCCCAGATGGTACTTTTTGTTTAGGTTTTATCTATTTTCTGGAAATTATAGGAAATATCTATATCCGTCGTCCTGGATGAAAACTTTTGTTAAAACATGATTCCCCTCTGCTATACTAGAAAACCGCAGAAGTCAGATCTAGTTATGAAAAATTGCTGCGGAATTTCCATGCTTAAAGTTCGGTCGTAAGAGTTTTCTAGGTTGTGTAAGTAACGCAATTCTCGTAATTACATATGTAAATAGGACTTTGATGTTTATGTACTTTGTCTCATCTGTTGAGTTCTCTAAGCTCTTTATAGATTTCATTTTATGAAGACAGAAAATGTGCTGAATGGTCCAAAAATGTATGAGTACATCTGATGTCTTGCAGTTGAGGAGACTAAATTGACAAAGATGAACCACCTGGCGCATTATCTAAGGTTTAGGTCAAGGTGGTTTGGTCAGGATGATATGTAATTAGTTCTGTTAACAGTACAATGGAGGTATGGTTTTTATTTATCAAAAAATAACAGCACGATGGAAGTATGGCTTTATTTGTGAATGGACCTGGTAGCTGATAAGTTATCCGAATGAAAAATATGGTTTTAATACTTTTAAAATACAATGATTTATTCGTGACAAATCTTATTTAAATGAGAAATGCAAGTACACATCAATTCCAACCTTGACCTTGCATTGTCCTATGCTATTATCTGTTTAAAATGAGGGGTTTTTTATCAATCTTTTGTAGATAAACTACGAGTTTGTGCTAATTCATGAGGCTGCTCACTGAGGTAGACTGAAAAAAGACCGTATTTCACCGGTTATGTGTTATGTGTGGTCAGTAACCCTCTATAACATTGTCGTCGTTACTCTGGTTATACTTTCTGTGCTGTACGTCTTTAATTATACTTCATATTGTTACTCTTTCGACACTGTTAAGCATTTATTTTTGTTTCACTTCAATACCTTGAATTAAAACTTCAAAAAGGGAATTGAAAATGATTGATCTAGCTAATTCATGTAATCCATTTTATTTTGTCCTAAACTTTTAAAATATCCATAATTTGAACTATGGTACCTTGAGTGATGATTTGAAAATATCATTGCTACTGTTATACTTAACCAAAAACTTGTTATTTGTGTTATATACTATACCTTTTTCTGATTTTTTATGACATGGAGAGATTTTCATTTTTTCAGACAATTTAGCTGCTGTAATGCCAGTAAGGAAAATTTAACCATCTGGCTGCAGTCAGTTTGTGTTCATGTTCACTGTAAAGAAGATATACATGTATGTAAATAACAATGTAAAAACTAGTGGGGCCAGAATTTTGAAATACAGGACACTTGGTGCAGCCAGCCAATCATCTTGGCACTTGGTCCTGCCAGAAATCCAGGAGAATTTTTGTCGTTCGCCTTATATGTCGGATACCACATAATCACAGCCACATAATACCACATGATCAAAATTTGAGTTTCTTGGAAAAGAAATTTAACAAATTTCACATAAAAAGTTTCGTGTGGCACTTTTTGCCCATTTATGAGTCTGTGGTTGGCTATTTAGTGTTAGCCATGAACTGGTAAACTGGATGTGCAAAACAAAATTTTAGGACGTCTCCAAGTGCGTCTTCTTCGACTGCGTGTAGCGCAGTGAGCCTACAGGCCGGTCCCAGGTTCCTGGAAGTTCATGGTTTCTAGATGTTCCCTGATGCATTCAAAGTGAACTTAATGATAAAAAAAAAATCATAACACGAGAGAAAGCTAAAGATGAAAAGTCATAATACCTATTTATTTCATTTAATGTTCTGGTACAAATATATCACATCTGTCTCAAGGCTGCAAAGAACTATTTGAGTGACACCCGACAATATGTGTCAGGTACCAATGACTTCGTTCCTGACATTTAAAACTTTGTGCCAGACAAATTTTTTTCTGGTTTTCATGGAGACAGGCCTATTAAATGCGAATCAGAGTCCAACAGACAAAATAGCAGAAATGTGTAAAATAGATTTCTTGCCTAACATTTTCTCCCCAAGCGAATAAACTTCAACATTCTATTCTGAATGGAAATTTCTTATGATTCTGCTGATTTGATGGACACTTCTGCAGTATTACGCCAACCGAAAGGCTACTTGATAGAGTTAAATCATTGACCGACAAAGCATGCACATCGTTAGAATAACTGTACACAGCGCCATCTATGGAGTCATTTCCACCTACTAAGATTAACAGTGTTTTAAACTGAATAAGTAAAAAGCTGCATGTCACTAGGATAATGCATGGAAGCCAAGACATCAGCTCTTTTCGATGCAAAATGACCCATTTTATAGTTAAGAGCCCAAGTAATGTGAGTGGATGTTGAGTAAATATGTAACGGAAATTGGAACATGTATAATGCTATAACCGCCAATCGTCGGAGAATGTTCTAGAAAGGATATCCCTATGATTTCGCTCTGAGTATTGAAATCTTCAAGAAAACTATCATATTTCGCTTGCCATCTACAAGAACAACTTCAACCTTCTTAATTCAATCCAAAAATGCATGAAAAAGAGCTTGTATTTTTAGTGCAGGTGAGTTTGAGTGTAGTGAGCACGGACCTCTACATCGAGTTGGGGTGCGCCCATGTGCGGCGATTTGTTTGAGAGACGGTGATGAACTCGGTATAACGATGAATGTCTGAATTTCAAGAGTCCATCAAGACTGACTTAATCAGAAGTAGTCAGACAGTTCACACACCTGAATATCTTATCTTATTATGGTAGTATTCCCACTTAATAAAATAACGAATAACCTTATTCATGAAATCTTTATACTTAATGAAAAGGACTGCTTCAAAATACACAAAAGCGAAGAAAAAATCGGGAAGTGGGAAATTGGGAAACCGTTTGTCCCCTGGGGGCGATCATGGGCACGTAATTCAGACGTGAAAGTCTGAAAAAGCAAGTTACTATATGTAATGCAAATAAATTAACATATTAATACTAAAGCAATTTTACTTTACTTCTTTAGGTTTAGACTTAATATCCAGCCCATATTTACAACAAAGGCCCCAAAATATATCACTGTTGTGTGGAAATTTCAACTTTTTCACACTTCTTGAAATCGCTCTTGGCACAAAAAGCAATACCCAGTTAATATTTTCCTGCATGTACTTAGACTGAAAGACAGATGACTGGATAAAATGGGGTAAACTAAAAATTAACTTATTCGGTGAAAGCGGACACGCCTGCAAAACCCATGGATTAAGGACTGTGGAAAAGAGAGAGAGAGAGAAATTACTATTAGACATCAACCAATGGTGAAAATCTCTACCATGTTAATTGTCACATTTAATATATGTAATAAATTCAGTTATAGTGTTTCAGTTCCGGATAATTGATGCAGTGAAGACATGTACTTCAATAGCTCTAAATTAAATTTCGCTTATCTAATAAACTGTTCAAATAGTTCAGCCAAATAAAGTACAGTGACATGAACATAGTGTAAGGCAGCAACCAGAACACCAGCTCGTGATGATACGTTATAGGTATTTATTTCAGCATGTGTGGCAGTCATAGAGACTAACCCTGATTAGAGCAAACAGAATAACCAGATAACAGTTAGTTATATGTTCACCACAAGACAATTATATAGATATGAGCGGTTTACACAACTACAAGTCCGTTCACATCTACATCCACAGTTCCACACATATATTATGACAGCTAGGGCTGAATTCCAAATTCGAGTGTCCCTCAGCGCGACAGGGTGCCGCCGCTTTAACAGCCTACCTAAACATGTATAACAGCTATATGCAGAGAACAGCAGAAATTGTAGAACTAACAACTTCAAAGGAAAGTAATACATGAAACGTTTGAAACCAATCGGTACTTGAAAAATGTAGAAATTTTTACTTCTGGCTATTACAACAACGCTATTTGACGCCCCCACGCGTCTTAGAGCATGACACTTGGAATAAACTTTGAACACTTGCATAAAAAATCCAGTAACCAATAGAAGTAACATACATTCACCCAAACGCACTTATTACTTTGTAACTATGTAACATATTATGCAAAACTAAACCGGCGGTACCATTACTCTATACATGTGTCACTTACCCCTAACATAACACGGCAGCTACCATTCTAATCAGACGGCAGCATCAGACAGTGTTGACACATCAGTATTCTATGGCGTATGACTGCCGAGTAAAAAAATCCGCAGCTATACAGCAACACTAATTACACGCGATATGTACAAAACTCCAACTGACCATGAGATGAACACACCACAAACTATCTGTATGACCGCCAGCCACTTATATTGCTTAAGTTTTACAACGGCTCACTCCTTACAATTCCATAACGAACGGGTAAGATCACGCGGTCCGTCACAGAACTTCACATGGTCAAAATCACAGCAGCTTCACAGCGCACTTGTAAACAACTGGACACTATAACCATTTTACGATTATATTATACAAATCTTAGTTTTTCGCAGTGCTCTATCTCGTGTTTCGCTCGCTCACAAACATGGATGCCGTCTGGTTATGTGATATAAAATCATATGAATTTACAACACCAGAAGAAACGCACAGTAGGATAGTAACTAGCCGTTTTAAAACGCCGTATGCAACGAACACTAAAAATAGCATGTCACAATAAGCAAAGGGCTACTCTGACTGGTTTTATACTTCATTCTATCCCTAAAATATATGTATTTTTAGCTCTTAAATTTGTAACATTTCATTGAAAATGAGGGATAACGTAAACTAAAAAAAACTCAAAGAATTCACAACAGCATGCCATTAGTACATGAAGTTAACAGGTCAAAAATTCTTGTTAGCTGAAAAATAGTAACACCATGCTTTTAGTATCACCTCATAGGCATGCAGATCAAGACAGAACAATAGTTAGTTTGACGTGCAATTTTATTTTGGAATTTTTTTCTTAACAGAAAACATATTACGGTAAACAGAAATCTGTGTTATTGTAGCAGTTTTTGTCACTGAAACGTCCAGTGAGGGCAAAAACTGAACTTTCAACATAATTTAAACAAAAGTGTGAAGGAAATACCCTTTGTCTTCTCTAGAAAGAATCTCTAAATTGCACTCCCTGTAATCTTCAAGTAGCCTGTATGTGTACACAATGCTGTCTCCTTGGTAGACGATGTTGTACCAGTCAACATAGCCAGACACAACAGATATCACCTTCCCGTCCCAAGATCCCTCTTCAAAGGTATGACGTACAGTCTTGCCGACAAGCAGTGGTATTTCTCTCCTAACACACGCACTACAACTGGTTCCTAATGCGCAAGTATAATTAAGGAAACAACTTACCTAAATGAGTATTCGGTTCCTTAAAGGAACGGAGAAGCGTCTGCAGACATACGCCAGGTACCTCAGGTTTCTGTAATGTATGTTTAAATGCAGTACTTTTGACCCAGCCTCAAAGGACACACCACAACTCTGACAAAAAAAAAGATCCCCTCGCACCCCGTTATATGAAAATGCAATACCCACCCTAATACTGCGTTAATACGGTTAATTTTGTTATACCTAGATTCTGTATCGGTAGTACAAACAATTACAATCTCACCCATACGGCAGTGATAAGTTATTGTGGTTGCAAATGAGCAATGGAAAACAAAATGGACGTTCCCCAAATGGCAGACGGAATCTGGCGCAAGGCTGAACTGATTTGAACTGGTAGGTTCTTAGGTGAGAGGTTATGTAAATGGTCATGAGGAAAACAATGAGACCATTGTATACAGATGTTAAGGAAAGAAGTAAAAGGTGTCGGGTATTATAAAATAACAAGAATAAGGAAACTACACTACAAGAATTACTTACCTGGTGATCTTTTTCCATTGTGATTTGGATTTCTGTATTCATACAAAAAACCTGATTTTATTGATTTTCATCCCTGCAGATAAATTTTTACATGAACTATAATTTAGTTACAGTTTCCTAAGGGAAATACAAGTAACCTTTGTCCAAAAAAGTTTATGAAGAAAGCCTTCTTAGTCAGTGCCCATCGATACAAGTACGTGTACAAACTATGAACTTAGGATTACTTTGTAATCTAAAAATCACTTTATAGTGACAATTATAGTGCCTACTCAAATATCCCAGCCACTGGCTGATGATCAATTCATATGTGTCTAGTTGTTATAGGCTAGAAATAATATTAAAATACAGTAAATGTCATGCGGATAATTTATGAAAATGCAAATAATAAAATGTATAATAATCTCGTCACTTTATACATTTATTATCCATACCAGTATGTTGTTTGGTCTGAAACATTTGAATTACCGCACTCTAATGCACGCTTACATCAGTAAGACATTCAAATCCATAATACACAAAACAATAGCTCAGAATTTTTATACACTGTTGCATGTTCATATGATGAACCCCATGCCAAGTCAAAATAAAATGTAAACACAGCCTACCTGACCCGATGTCAAACAAAAACTTGGCATCACAACAAGTGATAGGGCCATCAACTTGTACATTTCTGAAACATAATGAAGGCCTTCATAAGAAACATTTAAATTCTTACATATTATATAATTGCTACCATGAACGGTTAGTGGTAACAGATAAATTTTAAAGTTGAATTATCAATTTATGGAAGAGGTCTATTTATGGAAGAGTTCTTCAACCCTTCAAGAGTGAAATAGTCAATCTTTAGAATTGTTCGAATGTTCAGTTTTTTCCGGAATTTCCACAGGAATGGCCGAGCCACATGAATACACTCATTAAGAGAGTCTAGGACAGCACGTATCGAGGAAAACAAAATGTCTTCTTTAAGGCAACGAAACACATGCCATTAAAATATATTCTGCTGTACTATAACAAGAGTTTCGTTTATATTCAAAGTTCCAGGATTAAAGCATTACATGAGATTTCATGGAATGGAAAGAGAGGTTCTGGTATTGAAGAACTCTGTTCGTATGGTTCACAACAACAAAGATATCTACAAGAAGATTAAGAACAGAAACAAACTTGTAGCTCTTCAGTTGACCAAGAAGTCCCTGTGCGACTGGGTTCCCTTCTGTATGCAGCTTCTTCTAATACCATTATTGAAAGTTGGTAATTATGAATGAGGGCCGACACAGCTTCACCCAGACATAACCATATTACCTCAAACATCTGCATTAAGAGTCAAACTACTGGAATAAAGTAATGAAATGAAATCTGGATGAGACATTCATTTGTGTAATGGTATGGAAAAGAACTAAGTTAAGCTCTGAATATATATATATATATATATATATATATATATATATATATATATATATATATATATATATATATATATACTTCTGTTATATTGATATGGTAAATAAATTAAGTGAGATTAAAAAAGCAAAAAACATATTTTCACCTTCTTGAATGTCAGGAAGTAGTATGAAGACACCATCATCATCATCATCTACAAATCCCCACCGTCTGCCATTGGCCATTATTACATTTCTGTGGCCGGTTGTGTGAATTCACATGCTGGTAAACAGTAGACAGCCTTTGCAGTCTGGACATTTTTCACAGATTCGGCAGCTTTGCTTATGTGATGACATACACAATGCACAGAAACGCAAAAGGGATTGTCTCTGTTCATGAGGCGAGCAACCCCGATTTGATCTCTCAACATAACGCTGGCACCATCCATCCCAAGTCCTTGGGCCTTCAAGACAGAGACACGTGTGTTAGCCCTCAGTCTGTTCACAATTTTAGTGAAATGTGACTCCTTAGTGATGTTTATGGTGTTTGTTACAAACAATTCTGAGCCTATGTAACTAATGGTGAACATTACTATTATGCGACACACCATGAAGATAAAAAAAATGAGTGTATTCACACTAGCGTACCTTTTTTAATGAAGTGTCATATAGTGGAATAAATACTATCGGCCTTCCCGTCTTCGATTTCAAGTATTTTGAAATATGTTGTCTTTATTTTTCCCCGTCAAATGCCCTATTCAGGAATTCAAAATAAAAATGGCAGTAAATTTATATTCACCTAAGATATGTCAACAGCTTCATGAGTGACATGAGTGGTAAAATTTTCACAACCAGTAATGTAACATGACAACCTTGTTTAGTCTTTGTCTTTATTATTGCTGTTTACTACTAGAGATTTCTGATTCTTTCGCCTAGGTTATCAAGGATAATAATTATGTCCAAGGAAAAAAACAAATGAAGTATGTTATGGATATGTTGACCTACCCCATTCAGTGCTGCCATTACGGACTTTGGCGACTTTCCCTAATGGCATCGCCGCCGCACCTTAGCTTGATAACATCAGTAACACCTTGCTGTCCCCGAAAATTTAGCAGTGATGTATATTTGCGATCTCCTCAGGAACCATTCAATAGACCGTCTTAGTGCAACCAGATAAGAATCCCTCTCCTGATCTGTGGCTTTCTTTCTAATCTCTGCGAAGGTTTTGTGGGTGTGGCCCTCTGCTGTAGCAGCCATCAGGTGTGCCTCAGCCATCATGTATGCCTCACTGCACGTGTGTTGTCAGTGTTTTAAGCCTGTGCAAGTTAAAACTTAGATTATTTAATTCATAATTTAAATAGTTTATTCCTTGAATTTATTAAAGTATTTTGTATGATACTGTTCGTCGTATTTTAAATCCTAAAGTATGAAATTCTCATTACATGCATCGTCTTGTTTTCTGTTGTCGCCATGATTTGACTAAGCCATAATCATTCAACCAGATTTATAAATGCAGCTGTTCTTCAGAAGATTTATATATATATATATGTAGATATATATCTATACGTGTTTTCTTCTAGCTATTTAAATTTCTATTTATTTAAAGATGGTAAAGTTTGGAGGACAAATTCCATCCCATTTGTAAAAAGTGAAGGTGAAAAGTTGAAGACATATAAATAATGTAAGTAAATCAGGAGGTGACACAGCGCGCCACAGTTGCCAACTGGCTTTGGCAAGGGTGATTGTTTAGCTCTTAGCCCACGTCTGATGGATAAGGCAAGTACGAAAATAATTGTTTTTCATTTTTGAACTTATTTCAGTGCTAGTATTGTCTTTTTCATTTATATATTGCATAATGTAATTGTGTTTAAGACATTGCATAATGTAAATGTTTTAAGATACGGTTTAGTACTATATATAGTAGGAATATAATAGATGTGCACAAAACAGCAATGTGCCTCGTACAAATGGAAGGGAAGAAATTTCCCTCTCTACAATAAACTGTGAGAAGTGCATATCAATAATGTAAAAAAATGGAGTAATTTAATTTGATTGTTAACAAGTGACCTGTGTATTTTAAACCTCATTACTTTTCCAGCTTTACAAAGACCACTTTCATATTAGACTATGTTGCAAGATACAGACAGATGGGAATCAGCTGTGCATCCATGAGTGATTGAGTGACATGGATGTTGAAGATGTCCAAGGCATGCCAATGTACATTAGCTACTTTTATTTTATTAATCAGCAGAAGTTGATTTATACATAGCTCTACAGCACAATCTAAAAATATTTGGGTTGCTTTGAGTAATCTGGTTTCCTGTACTCACACTCCTGACTGTTGTCATGTTAGTTACAAAATACTGCATATATCACACACCAATCAAATAAATACATATATTAAGCATGCATATTTAACACATATATATTAATTTTCAGGGGATCTGCATTCTAGCCACAGGAAAGACAGGTTGTCGATATTCGTGCCCTCTGTCCTTCAGCCCAACATGCAATTTATTTTTTGGCGGATACGCATGTGTAGGCCTTCTGTAATAACTGAGGCGAAGATGTCTTTTCTTCTTTTTGATTTCCGTGCTAACCACATTGTCCATTTACCAAAAGGTACAGAAGACGGTCAGCTTTTCACTTTCACTCAGATTGGCGACAATCCCGATAATATATGAGACGTACATTAAGACGAAAGGTAATTCGACCGGCTGTGCTTATCACGATTCTAAGCTGGACATTCCAACCGTAAAAAAACCGGTTCGAACCCTACCTTATTTTTTGCTATCCACCCATTCCCTAATACAAACAAACCGTAAACATGTCAAAGCCGGCATCGGTAAACCATCTTTCAGCAGTAATACAGCCGTTTAAACTTTTGAATCGGGCAACCCAAAATAACGTCCGCCATGTTTGGAATTTTGTTTTCAACTTCCGGCAGGATGATGAGCCGCGAAAATTTTATCGAACATATCGCTTTGATATGTTTACAGTTTGTTCGTGTTAGAGAATCGGTAGATAGGGAAAATAAGATAGGGTTCAAGTCGGTTTTTTTAGTGAAATTGTCCGCGTGGAAGTCCATATGACCGAAGCTGGGCGTTACGGCATGAACGTCCAGCTTAGCTTTGGGCTAGCTGTGCCTTGCAAACTGTGCTTACTAGCTTATAATGCCTGACTACAGTACCGTATCAAACTTGTTGCCAATATAGAGGGCGCTGTCGTTGGTGAAAGCCCAGAACCTCTCTGATAAACCATAAGAAGGGTTGTTATCAATAACTTAAAGGTTTTTTCGCTTGGGCCATGTACGCGAAAACATACAGTTCCGTATTTACAACACACAGGATTCTTATATTTCACTTGCTGATTATATGATAAGCCTATATGTAAGACCTACTCCACCATCCCGATCTTAATATAGTGTGCTAGTTGCCACAAAAGTTCCCTGCTAGCTTTTGACCTAATGACCTCTCGTAGCTTGCAGGTGATTACGCCATTCTTACATAACTTTGAAAACTCGACCTTGAAAGTTGTCAGTGTAGAAATTTGTTTTAAATGTTTGTAGTATTCTTGCCGGTTACCGCCCCTTTGCGCAATTCGTGGAGATGATTTAGAGTGATGTTGTTTCTTTATCGTGACTTGGTGTGATGAAAACAAAGAATTGTGCCAATGTGAAATAATAGTTTTATTACTGACTGATGAGATATAGATGTATACTGGCTATCAGGCATGTCAGAGGGTAAGATTATTTGTGTAATTTCTTTAACATATTTACTGTTTTATGTAATTATGGAATGATAATTCTGTGTAATTCGGTAGTATTAAGATTTTATGTTTCATTATTAATTGTCTTTATCTTATGTAATTGTATTGGTAGTAACATTCATTAAACAATGTTATATGAGACTGGGTTAGTACCTCTGATACCATAAGATATGTGTATGTCTTATGGTACTGCCACTAATAGATATATGTGTAAAAGTAAGCAGCGCTATGGTTTCATGTCTACGCCATTATAATGTTACAACCAGTGAAATACTGTTAAGTATACAGAGTGTAATTAACAGCCACTTGTGTGTATCGTATTATTATACTGTTAAGTATGTTGTCACATGTAACGCATGTCTGTACTCAAGTGTATGCTGTTTTATTATACACGGCCTAATGCCCAGAATATACATGTAGATGAAGCGTAAAATGCTGTCAAAGTACCGCTGTTGCCTGCAAAAAGTGATGTATGTATGTATGAAATGTTTTTGTACCGTACTACAAGTTTGTAACGAAATTGTATCGCTATCGCAGGTGTCGTCCTGTTTCGCCAATCCACGACATAAAACAAACAAATTAGAATATCAGTGGATATTGTTGGACTCCCTATGGTCTTTACATATACAGCATCTGTGGAATGGGCCCACACCATCTTCAGGCACTAAGGCCTACTAATGTAATGGAAATTGGTCATACAGTAAAACCTCAACCAAGAGCAGGTTTTTACCAGTGCTACTGGAAGTAATATAAGGGATATCTTCCTTCGACAGCAGCCTAAATGTCTAAATGCAGAAGCCATAAGCAGTAATGCTCACAATGACCTGCTAGCTTTAAGCAATCCATGTATAGCAAATGCCATGAAATATATATAACCACCTTCGCTGAATTTAGGTTCCGATCTGGACCTATATTTATACATAACGGTTTCCGCTTTGGCAAACTTTACGACCAGAGGCATGGTTTCAATTTTGACCTGATGAATTATCCTTATATGCAATATACGGAAGGGTGCTGCATTTGGCCTGTATGCATTTGTTTCATTTGTTAGATCCTATGTGTTGTGTGACGATTTCAATCAACGTCACAGGTTATTACTGCAAAAACTAGTGTGTCAAGGTTATTCCATCAAACGCCTTCACATTAAGTTTTACAATGAGCATAATTCTCTTGTAGGTAAATGTGGACAGAGCGTCCTGAATATCTGGCGTTTTGCTTCACGATTGTGTCTAATTCCACTTACCCCGGGGCTAGGAGGGGTATATTCATCGGCTTAAATTAGCTCGCTGCGTGGGATACATGAACAATTAGAATTAAAGCGCAAATGAAATACATATTTCATTATCGACATTGCATATACTAGCATGGGACATGATTTAAATACTCATTCGCCTTGAACACACCTTGCGTCTTGCTAGACCAACAGAAAACTGAAGACTGCTTCTCTTTGCATGATTCCGTCTTAATTTCGTACTTTGTATATTTTCTTAGTTCTGATTCGCTAAATATAATCATAAGGCTTCATGCTCATTATTTTACTGAGAGAAAACGAAAAGAGCACAAATTAAAATTGCACTGTGATCATCGTGTACCATGTACAGTAAGCTGTATGTTAGTTTATTTCATTTACATATCTCTTATATTGCGCAGTTCAGTTTGCAAACCTAACGTAATATCAGTTAGTTTTGCAGAATTACAGAGATACTAATAATCAGGATATTGGTATTGACGCTGGCTCATTATTATTCTTAGCATGGAGAAAAATATTACTGATAGCCGCTGATTATTGATAACTTTTGCGTTTACTGATAATTTAATAATACCATTTAAACAATAAAACAGCATTTGGTTGAAGATTCTCACAGGATGATACGAGCATCATAATTAGGTCATCAATCTAAATCACTAAATATATAGAAAGCTACCTTTCAAATATGAAGTATTTATAAATATTTCCTTGAATTACAGCATAATGCATATCAAAACGTCCTGATTAATTCACTTAGTTCTTTAAACAACACCTTGTAATTTGGCAACAGAAAAATACAAATTGTCAAATGAAATATGACAAAAAAAAAATACTTCACATATTTAAAGTACCCAAAAAAATGCAACTCGCAAACTGCTTCCTGATTACGTGCATGTGTTGTAGTGTTTCTTAACACCGAAAAACACCGAAATACTCCTTTCAAATTCTAAACAATCTGATTTTTAAAAAAGAAGGCAAAGTTTTTTCCACATTCTGATAATATAATCAAAGACGTATACAGCAGAGACAGATAAATCTTGTCAATTTACCTCAGTCAGGATTTTACTCTAACTATGTAAATGCATAAAGGGCAGCAATTTATACGCTCTTAGCGTCATGACTTAAGCAGAATTAGGTAAAAAAGATGCACTGGTGTTAATTGCAATTTATTAGATTTCACTGGTCTATAAAGACTCAAAATATTGCGCTGTCACATTAAAAGGCCGGAAACTCCTCCTTGCGCTTGGCGTCAAACGTTTCCGTGTCGACGGTCGGCCTGGACTTTACCTAGTGTTACTTCTGACAATGATAGAGTTGCATTCCCTCTTCAGTGGTCCAACGATTCCAACGTCAAGGGATTGTATAATGTATGGGAACTATACGGAAAAGTTCGATGTACTGGTTAATCAAAAAAAAAAATCAAAAAAAATTCCATGCTTAAGTGGCTACTGGTGCTGTAGCAACAAAAAGTCTATGGGGAAATGAGAGTGACAATGGTGGTGAAAATGCTCCAGAAATTTCAAAAAGCTGTCATCCAATCCTTCTATGTGAACTTCACCTATGTGCTGCGTTTATCTCCCCTTTTTTGACCGACCTATACATGCTATCATATGAATACGGCTATATGCAGAAACTAGTAAGGAGTAATCCTCAACAGACCCGATCTTACTCATTCTCTAAACAGTATATCGATGATCTGATAGCTTTAAGCAATCTATATACACCAAAGGCTGTGAAAGATATTTACCCTCCTGCGCTGGATTTAAAGGAAACCACAGACTTTCCAGATGGTAAATCTTATCTGGGCCTATATTTGTACGAAAACCATAACGCTTTCCTTTTTCGCAGACTTTACGACAAGAGGCTTTAGGACGAGGGATAATTTCAATTTTGACATTGTAAATTCTTACTTGGACAACAAAAATGCCAAGGTGTCCTGCTTATGGCCTGTACATATCTTGCCTTGTAACATTTGTTAGACCATGTGTGTTATGTGACGATTTCAATCAGCGTCACAAATTATTACTGAAATAACTAGTGTGCCAACGTTATTCCATTGAACGTTCTCGTTCCAACTTTCTTAAGCTCTACAGTGACCATAATATAATTAAGACTACAGCATAGAGAGAAATACCAGAACAGCGACGACAGTGTGATAGCTTGCAAGTGATCACACGCATAACTGATGAAAAACGGCCTCTGGTCAATTTACCTCATTTAGGGTTTTATCTTAACTGTTCATGTAAATGCAAAAATAGTAGCAAATTACACACCCCCTAGAACCCAGGCTTAAGCAGAATTAGGTGACAGAATTGCATTGATGTTAATTGCAATTTACTAGATGTCACTGGTCTAGAATTACTCAAAATGATTTGTTGTCATCACATTTACCTGTATAAGTAAATATGACGTGTCGTCGAGATATATATTTCCTACAGTATCACTCGATTGTAGACTATAGGAAGGTAAAGTTTTGCTCAAGGTTGGAAAACTAGTAGAAAATGAGGTGATTGCTCTCAGAGAATGCTCTAATATTTCTCTGAATGCAGCAGCAAGAATCCGTGGAATATATCAGATACGTAGGTCCGCAATATCCTACAAAAACATCCCCCTTTTGTCGTCTTTGCTAATCGTGGACTTTTTCTAATGTTCATGATTTTGGGAATCCAACCAAACACGCCGTCCTACCGTGGATGTTTGCGTACTATGGGAGCTGCTATGCCATTGGTGGCTTGACACGGAAATTGAACAATCACAGAATTATTGAGAGCCACAACGCTATTGTCTTGTTTTTACATCACAAGGCGGAGAACATCAATCCTGGAAGATAAGATAGGAAATAACATTGTATAATCAGGGTCATATACATGCTTGGAGAGTGGGTATGTTTTTCGGATATTTTCTAAGAATATATATTTTTAACTATAATTTAACTATATGACCACGATGTTATAAAAGTTTTATTTAACGGTGAAAATTGTTTTTGCAAGACTTGTCTGTTTAGATAATTTATGGTAAGCGCTATTTGTTTTGATTTATTCAAATTCAAACCCAATTTATGCAAAGTTTACTTCTAGATACTGAGTTTACCATTGAAACTCGTCCAGGTTAACATGAAAACCTATCATAGTGCCGTGTTCAAAGATTGATCGACAATCTAGTGAACACATGTGCAAGTAGTACAACTATGTGGTGTAGATTTGAGTGTTAGGTAAGACTGTCGGCCACAGCAATTACTAGTTACCATAGACGTCACCGGCCACAATAGCACAGTTGGTAGAGCGTCCTCTTCGGGCGCGGTAGATCCAGGGTCAATCCTAGGTCTAGTCACACTGAATACATGACCTCATGTATTCCCACAATCATCTGGTTATTTGCTGACTTACTTACTTACTTACTTAGTCGGAAGACTTGCGTGAGTCTTTCATGTCAAATGGCTCAGGTTTTCTGAGGTAAATTAGCTCAATTATATAACTCAGACTTTTTTACCCAAACTTTTCCCTCAGTGCATACTGACATATTGGCTCTGGCTATATTACTTTATCGTATGTTTGGGTATGATTTTGTAAGACCTGCTGTTAGGTTTTGTAAACAGGAAGAAAATCGCTCTCAGGGGCAATATCTAGGCAGACAAACTTTAGAATCTGCGTTGAAACCGTATACAAGCCGTGAACCAAATTTGACGTTTCGAGACAGTTGTCGCGTGGTCAATTAGAAATATAAAGTCATCAATCATATTTGATATCCCATCCGCAACAAAATAAATTTGCATTATCCGCTGCAAAGCTGCTCTGAATGGATAAAAAATTTTGTAGGCAACAGATATTCGTATACCAGTCGTCAACCAAAATTGACGTTCTCAGTGATGAAGTTTAATACAAATCCCCACATACTGCTTATAGCGCATGCGCCACTCTCTACATACTCTGTATATCACTGCCACACAAGTAAAGTTTGTGCAAAAATCTTGAACAACGCCGTGGTCACGGTGATGATACAGGAAGTAATGTACAACTACCGTAGAGAGCAGTACATGTGCTGCTATGAATATAAAACCGCACAAGAACTAAGCAATTATACTAGGTACAAATTTGGGATGAAATTATGCAAAGAGAAGCCGTCATCAGTTTTTAATGATATTGGAGAGACGCAGACGCTGAACCCCACGTGACGTGATATGCAATGGGGAAAGATGAGTTTATGTGAAGTATAATAATTTACAGCCCCTAGCCCCGGGTTAGGTGGAATTAGACACAATTATGAGGTAGACTGCAAGAAATTCTGAACGCTCTTTCCATATTTACGAGAACAAACTGAAGTTCTAGAAGTTTTCATTTTATTCTGGTTGGTAAGTCATGTTCTTTGTCCAGTTTATCTTGTGCAAGAAGAGCCTCAATCTGTTCTGGGTCTGTTTGAATTACTATAGTGAAGGCTGAACTAAGAAATCACAGAGGTAGAAAAATTACTTGCAGAAAATAAAGTCATCAATCATATGTGATATGCCCGCCTTCCCCCAAAAATTTTACATTATGCAATACACAACTAAACTGAAGGACTATAGTCTTGAGAATGGTCTTCTACATCAGCTTTAGCTATAAGACAGTGTCTGATTTGAGACAATACAAGACCGATAACAATTTCTATACCCTCTATACAGGACACAAGTCCCTAGGTCGCCTTCAGAATATGAAAATTATGTATGATTTAACAGCGAGTGTTTCACTGGGGGAGAGAGTAATGATCTTCGTACGCAAGAGAATGTTCATGTTTCAGCTTTGCGGTGACAACAGATGATGATCCATAGCCGAACGATGATTACATTTTGTACCACTTAGTATAGGGCCGTTACCTGTGATGTCATGCCGGACTTTCAAATACTGCCTTGCTGTTAAGCTATGATTTTAAGAAAAAATGATTCAATGAAAAAAATTTACATTAAAAAATTAAAAAATGAATTCTGTGCTCGCAGACCCATATATATCAGATAAAACAACAAGGAAAAACTTATCCTAAATTAGTCAGAACGGCTATGCTTGTTACAAATGCTTCACAAGTTAACTGGCCCATCTTGTTCTAGAGCGGGCATATTTTGACAAAATACTCAATGCAGCTCACCTTAATTGCTTGTCAAACACACCAACCTGGATCGGCGACTCGTCTGGTGACTGTCAAAATATCGTTGCCAACTAGTCGAAAGACAGTTGAAAAGTAAGGCGTAGCGACTTCTTACATACATGTCACACTGATTCACAGGCTGATTTTAATGTCCAACTTGATACAAAAGCAACCAAAAAAAATTCAGTAACTAACAAATCCTGGGAAATCATCATTAATGTATTACTGTAATTATGCGCTGACATATGTAAGTTTTACAAGTAATTTTGACCACAATACAGCAAAAAGAGAATTATGGTCCAACACAAGGAGGTATCAGTATTTGTTACCATTGTTTGTGTTGAATCCTAAGGGTCCGTCCTTGTTGGGCCCTCTCCCTCTTCAAGACCAAATATCACCATGAGAGCAGCTACAGTCATATGAAAACAAAGTGGTAATATACTTAAATATTTAAAGTAAAGTAGCAGCATGCTGCTGCCGGTCCTTTCCACGTACGACCACAGAGGAAGTCAGCGTGAGTTGGTCTCGAACTCACAGTGGTGAGAGGCATATGGGCCATTATGCTGCAGTAGCACGCTAATCCCCTCGGCCACATTCTATTAATAAAATATAAGAGCTTTATGTTACCCACATGTCTTCATACCGGCACTAACAAGAAGAAAAAGATTACAGTAAACGTCAAGGGAAACTGTGTTAGTTATTTTTTTTACAAAGATTTAAAGAAAACATGTACATTACCTCGTCTTTAAAGTACCCTCACTGCAACCAAAGCCGGTGTTTGTTTGAGAGTTTTCTCTACGAATGGCCCCACATAGCTTCTGTTTACACAAGGATCTGTGGATGTACCCATGGAGGAGCTGCAGAAGCATGAGAGGTCTCTGAACCTTAAGTGGTAAGGTTTTCGCAAAACGTTCATCGCCTGATGTACTTTTCAGTAAAATTTTATCGTCTGTGCAGGGTCATTATTTATTTCAGCCGATTCAGCAAAATAGAAGTGACGTTGGCTCATCGGATCCTCCAGGGTCAGGTTTTCTTCACACCAGCTGAACATGTCTTTGGCAGAATTTACTATCAGTTGGCGCTTTGTCGACGGCTCTGTTGATCACACCAGTCTTGCCGTCCCCTTGTTGGGAGCCAAAATAGCTACGGTTCTCTATTCCTTACGTGGTGAGGCTGAGGTGTGCCAGTTGCCCTTTTGATTTGTATTGGCTGCTTCAGCCATCAATGAAGATAATTTTATGAGTTGGCGATCCACCAAGTTTTTCTTCAATGTGGCGGCCAGCTATGTCAATGAAGTGACCAACTGCGTGGGAGCCATGGCAGAACCTCTCACAACATTCTCCTGCTTGGTGATAGAACCTCTCACAACATTCTCCTGCTTGGTGATAGAACCTCTCACAACATTCTCCTGCTTGGTGATAGAACCTCTCACAACATTCTCCTGCTTGGTGATAGAACCTCTCACAACATTCTCCTGCTTGGTGATAGAACCTCTCACAACATTCTCCTGCTTGGTGATAGAACCTCTCACAACATTCTCCTGCTTGGTGATGGCATTCTGGCCACATTTTAATTTTCCATAAGCCACAATGCTAACGTTTAGCGCTATAGCTCAGTCCCAAACATTCCGTTCCCATTAAGCTTTTGTGCCTACCTAGCCCAGTCTGTCAGAAAGAAACCATAAAAATCTGGACTTTTCTATGCCGGCAGCCGGGAGGGGTGCCTACCAACGCCAAGGGGACGTCACTCGCAGTCTCATCACCACGTGTCTCCTTGTGTCCTCTCGCCCAGAATTTTAAACTTTCATCATTAAAACGCATACCTGCCCAAAGCTTAGACAATTTCCATCATTTTAGTACCAAGCATGTACCTGAACACCAAAAACGACAGGCTGGCAACGAAAAAAGACTTATGCCCTAAAATACACAGAATTACATTCGTGAAAGACGGAAGTTGTAATGGGGTACTGTATCCTTCTACTCCCTCCACCCCAACCCCACGCTGTCAAAATCAACCCGTGCCCAGTGATTCCCGCTTACATTTCAGGCCTTTATATTCCCCAAAAATCAGGTGCCCAAAATAAATCCGCCCAAATTAAGCTCAACTTAAAAAAATTGATTATATCTGAAAAATCAGCGATTAAACAAGGTAGAAATGAGCCGTGACGATTGTAATTTGTAAGCATTTCATTGTAACTTGTGCATTATATGACAGGTTGGGAATGAAAAAGCACATGTGATATATCATGTACAGAATGATATTTGGGAAAGGTACCAGTTTCTGAATCGGACGGAATAGAACGACACTGTTCGAGCACAGTACAACAACAAAACAGAAGCACGAAGCATGCAAACGTAAATGGGTCTCCGTGGGCGTCCTAGAACAAGCGGGAAATCGCAAAAGAGCAGTTCAACATACGTAACTACAAGAAAAATATGCCCTCGCTCCACTTCTTCGGATGTCATTGGAATTCAAATGTTTTTCGCATCAGTGTTTTATTCTGGGAGGAGTGATTTCACTTTCAGTGTCGGCAGCGAAGACAGCAAAATTGAAAGCAGTAATGTTGCAGAATTTAACTCCGACCCAATATCGATTGCCGAGCCAACAGAAGCAGATACAGAAAATGAAACTCTAAACAGCAGAGCAAAACAACATAAGGGAGTATTCAGCGAGCACGTCCAGCAGCCTGTTGCAATTGTCAGTGTTGCAGCTGCAACTACTGGATTTAATAACGGTGACAGTGCTTCTGCTTGCTTGGACTTAGACAGTGAAAGCACTCAACATCCGATGCCCGAACAGAGCCAACGTTTGAAACAATTAACCATTCAGCTGACAATAAGAGTCTGACTTTCAAAGCAACAATAACCGGTTATAAATCTGTGTCTTCAGGGACTCAAATCTAGAGATCGCATATTCTGTAATGTGGACAGTATACTGCAGCAGTTCCCGGGATTTGTTTATGGCTGTACAGGCTTTATATGCAGGACTTATTCAGTGTATGCTCCAGCTCAGGACAGGCCAAATAATTTTAACGTTTGTCTTCGGCGGTTCTTATTTAGGGTAGCATCAGAGCGATAGACTCAACTCACATCTGAAAATCAATTTACATTCACAGTGTTTAGAAGACGAGCGGCAAGCCAAAAAATTGTTGTCTGTAGGAGGGCTTTCAGCGCTCTGATTCTAGTCATGTTAGTGCAGTGAGAAGAAACAGGCAATATATTTCTAATTGCCAATTGACAGCTTAGTGATTTTATTCAATTTTTGCTGATCAACAAGAGCCCGTAACAAAGGATTTTCTAGCAAAATTGAACAATTCTATCTATGCCAAGTATTTAACAGGTAACTCAGTTGAAGAACTTCTTACAGATTACAGTTTGTGGTGTGCAAGGAAAATGAAATCTTCTTTGGCTAATAACTCCGGAATAACCTAATATGCTGACGAAAGTCAAAATCACAATGACAATGATGAAATTATTACCTTTTTGTGTTGGGTTGATCCAGACCAAATTTTAGGTACATTTGTTCCGCATGAATTTTTGAAACTTAAGAGTGCAGCAGATTTAGAAATCCTTGATTCTGGCACAGCTGAAACAGAGTCCTATTTTGATGCAAAAAGTGTGTACAAAATAATGAATGTCATTCTCTAAGAAGAGGGTGTTGACATGGATTCTGTGAAAATTATCTGCTTAGATGGAACAAATGTGATATCTGGTAATGTAGGAGGCGTACAAAAGCTGTGGCTTGATCAGTACCAACACAGTGTATGTTTTCTGTAAAAACCAACGACTTGCATTGGTTTTCGTTCATTTGAAGAAAACGAGTATGTGACCGTGCTAATGAACTGATGGATACATTCACTAATATTTTCTAAAGATCTGGCGAAACCAAGTATCTGAACATCAGATATGCGACTCACTTCTGAAACAGTGTACAGTTGTCCAGATGACAGATATACTAGAACAAAGTTTCCCTCATGTTCCGAGCAGACTCGGTGAGTGTTGCTCGTGTCCTTGAGTACATGCAAGTGGTGAAGCAGTTCCTTTTAACTTCACCTTTTACCTGACTTTTACCTTCAGGTGATGGTTATTATGCTAAAGCCAATGACTTTCTGAAGAAAGCTCAACCATATAGAAAGGGCAGTGTGGGTCATGATAGAATAAGTCGAAGTAGTGTAAGGCATAATAAGTTCAACAGAGAGTTGTACGAGGCTGAACTTGTTAAACCATTTTGTAAGTCTATGGTCGATGAGTTGGACAAAGATTTCTTGGATGATCAACCCACAACTGTTGAGGACCTGGTCAGCATCTTTGTCAACCCCATACAATCTTCGAACAGTAACAAAGCAGATATCACTAGTGACGTAACTGATCTGGAGATGGAGTTTAGACACCTGTCAAATTCTATGGATTGTCATCTAAGGTTGACGTGTCCTCAACAATTGAGGAGTATATCAACGAATACTCAGAACTACTCTCTCATGTTTTTGTAATTCAGGCAATGCACAAAACTTGTATCAGACAAAAAAAGACTTCATTGCAGGAAAATTACAAAAAAACAAAACAAAACAAAAATCAAGAGAAAAGTCAGACAAAAAAGTTCGTCTTTATGAGATTAAGAAATTAGAAGATAAACTAAAAGAAATGAAAGAACAGTTGAAAAGGTTCTTGAAGTATTGTACACAAATGAGATTCAGGGACTGTATCCCAACACGATTTACTTTCTGTTTCTTTGCTGTAAATTCCTAGGTCAAATGCCATTAGTGAAAGAGGGTTTAGTCATATGGAGCTACAATGTAGTAATGTTCAGGGAAGTATGAAAGATTCTACCCCAGATAAACTGCTCAGAGTTAGGCTGTTTACCGGGAAGTTAACCCAGGAGATGGTAAATGATAGTTATTGATATCTTTGACAAGGATTTCAACAAAGATAGGTTCGTTAAGCTTCACTAATGAAGTTCACAATTGTGTCAATTAAAATGCTGTCAGAGGATCAAGGTCAGAACAATGTCATGGTTTATTGGAATGAATGGTCATACGGTTTTTCTTTTAATCTGTCTTTTATCAAAGATGATGCAGAAATAAATATGGCCCACAACTTTTAAGGAACGCAAGAGTCATCTTTTGTTTTAAATACATAAACTGCTTTGATGTTAAAAATAAATGCTTGCCTATCTGTCAGTTAATGTCCAATTTCCCAGAACTATTTTGGGGGATTTTGGCTATTTGTGCTCAACACTGAGAGTGCCCAAATTAGGGTAATATGAAACCCTGCATTTTTTACTTCATCGCCAAACCGGTAATATTTTCTAAGAGACTCGTCTTGGTCATGGCAGTCTCTACAGTTCCCTTTGATGCAATTTGCAAGGTGAAACCTGGCCGAGTCAGGATTTCCGCAAAGCAGAATTTCCGTGAATTTATTTTCACTCGGGGGCTTTTTGGTTGTGTCTGGAGAGAGTCTATTTACTGCTAGCAGTTTGTATCTTACATTCACGCAATACAAACAGATTTCTCTGTGTATTTCTAACAAATCTTTCATTCTTGTAATAAACAAACCTTTTAAAGCTCACTTTTTCTTGGGTGTATTCAGCCTGAAAATGGCGGCATGCTGCTTTCAGAGATACTTGAAGCAGATGTCCTGAGCCATGCTTCGTGGCAATTTGTTTCTGAAGCATGATTCTCGAGATGTCTTCCCTGCAGCAAAGGTTCTTGATAAGTTTAACGTTAACCGTCTGTCCGCTGAGTAGCAGCAATCGTCGATGCTGATTTACATTTTGCTTTTCTGCTTTTTACATCTTTCAGGGTTTCAAGTCCTTTAATCTTTTCGTAGACTGACTTTATTTTTAATCAAATTTCGAATTATCATTATAAATTTTTTCTGGAGTTTTTGAGAGCTGAGACCGAAGTTTGGAAGTCATGTTCCATTCAGTTATGAGGGACGAGAATATATCAGCTCCTCTGCATTTGATGCGTTTGCTTTGGTTTGTCTTTCTTTTTGACTTCTCCTGATACTGTTTGAAGCTTCCTTTCCCTCTCTTTGCGCCTAATTGAAGCTTTTTTGTGGTGGGACATACTTGCACGTTCTTTTAGCTTCGCAACCCTCCGCTTTAACTTTTGTGTTTCTACAGAATGTCTTGTTATTTTTCGTCTGCTAAACTTAACCTTCAAAGCTCCACTCGGATTTTGTGTTTTTTTTTTCATGTATCGCTTCTGTCGCTCCCTTGCAAGCGCCTTCTCTCTCTCGTGCTTTTCTACAACTGCCTTGTTTAGTTTGCGTACTTGAAATTCAGTTTTCATTTTTTCTCTTCTTTGTTTTGAATTCTTTTTTGGTACTCCAAATACTTCAGAGGGTTGCTAGCCTTTCGTCGGTACTCTCTCACTCTGTTTATTTATTTATTTATTTGGTTGGTGTTGTACGCTGTACTCAAGAATATTTCACTCATTCGACGGCATCCAGCATTATGGTGGGAGGAAACCGGGTAGAGCCCGAGGGAAACCCACGGCCACTCGCAGGCTGCGGCCGGAGAGGAAGCCAGCATGAGCTGGACTTGAACTCACAGCGACCGCATTGGTGAGAGGCTCCTGGGTCATCACGTTGCGCTAGCGCACTAACCAACTGAGCCATGGGGGCCTCCACTCTGGTTATAATAGACGTGCTGCGGCGTTGTGGGGAAAACTCAGCAACTCTGCAAAATTAGACACGTAAAGTTTTATTGAAGCCCCTTTGTCTTATGTTTACCCCAACTCTCCAAATCTCCTTCGTTCTTAATTATCTTTGTTGTTAAACCTTCTATTTGGTTTTTGTCAACAATTACATTCACACGCTTAAACTCTGCTCACCGTGTGGTGTTCTTATAACGTTTTTATGTAAAACAATGAAGATTTCACCGAGAATTCTTACTATTAATTTTAATATTTTATATTAATTTTCACCATTACAAAATCCAGATTTTTTTCTTCCAGCATTATAAAAATGGACAGTGAATTATCGATAACAACGTGATACGCAGAATTAAACGAAAAGAGCTAAAACGAGGCTCTTTCCGGAGACTTACTGTGGTGAGAGATTTTGACTTTGAACGTAAAAATGACAGAAATAACGTTGTCAATTTTGATTTGCGCTTATATTAAAAGTAAATAGGTTACTTTCGTCGTATCATGACATGAGAGTAATTTTGGAAAATCAGTAACAGTACGAGTCGGTGTAACACAATTTAAGACCTGCCTGTATTCGTCCGATTAAGATCGGCAGAAAATGACCACAAGACATGACGATCGTTACTATTTTTTCCAGTCTAAAATAATGACAAAAACTCGTATTTTAACTATTGTTTTATCCATTTGAATTGTTTTAATGCAAAAGTTTGTGATTGGACTGACACAACAAAACGCCATCAAAAATGTCTTTCTGTTTCAGGTATGTTCCAACAGATTTATCTCACTGGCGGGAATTTCCCCTTTCCTAATTATGTCGTTTGCACGCGATAAAAGTTCAGAAAACAAACAATTATCAACACACAGGGCATTTTCATTGACATCCAAGCTACTTTTCCTCATTCTGTGGTATATTTATTCACAAATGGCGATCTCCATGCAAAATAATTGATTGTTTTTGAGATGCAAATACGAAATACGAAGCTAACAGGAGAAACAGTCAGTGGAAGCGATAGTTTGGAGGCAAGCTATAGTTTGGAGGTAAGCTGCATCAGCTATTAGATATTAATATCACACAGAACAACTGGTGTTGAAACCATATCCTGGACAGCTCATCCGCATCAGCTTGAATAATATACAAGAAACATACCCACCCCGGCCTCCCTGGTCTCTCATGTGACAATCTAGATTTGTTTCAATTATTTATACTCGCAGAATAATGTAAATTAGCGATGCATATTTTGATTAACAATGATTTTACACGCTTTTGGTTTTGCAGTGGAGTTATGTATCCCTCCCAGCAGCAAGTAAATAAACTTCAAAGTGAACATGTAAATAAAGTACTAGAGTATCAGAACTGCCAATTTCCGGAGAAGAAATTGGCGACCTAGACGTTGTAGAACTCGAGTTAACTAATAAGAACAGCAGAATCGTCTGGGCAAATTATTGGCTAAACCTGTAGTGAATAATTAATCTACTGGCATTAATCGAATTTGTAAGGGTACAGGGCTTCCGGCTAAGGTGTTTCGTCCATCTGCGCGCTCTGACATGTAAATGACTGATGACATCCACGATGTGAGCAAGGAGTAGACGAGTGGACTATACTGCGCCGTTTCGAAAATCTGTTTACCTCGATACAAAAAGCCCAGTCTATGGAAGATTCTAAAGATCTAACCAGATGTGTAACTCAGGGAGGAGTCAAAACTATTTAACTAGTTAAAAAGCATCAGTCCTTTCTCAAACAGGGGAGTGTAGGCATGGCTTCCCGTCTCACGGATATACCACAACTTTACTGGATTCTAAAAATGCATAAATCTCAGTACAAAACTCGCTTGATTGCAGGATCGAGAAGCTGTACTACCAAACTTGTATCTACTCTTAACGAAAACACAAGTAGTACATTGATTTTGTACTGTTGTGCAACTGAAAAAACTTCAGGCGTTAACTGTATCTGGATGCTTAAAAACTCAAAACGTCGCACTGAAGAACTAGAGGCTTAAATACACATACAGGATAAGAACACCTCTACTTGGGATTTCTCCACTCTCTATACTACAATTCCTCACACAAAATTAACTGATAGAATTTCATCACTAAATAATAAAACTGGTCACCGCTACATCAAA
Organism: Liolophura sinensis; assembly: GCF_032854445.1. Lineage (NCBI taxonomy): Eukaryota > Metazoa > Mollusca > Polyplacophora > Chitonida > Chitonidae > Liolophura > Liolophura sinensis. The sequence continues at coordinate 73,039,729 of NC_088300.1, forward strand.
GGCAACAAAGCCTTCTTCAGCTCAACTACATACCAGAGTTACCATTCATGGGATGTTTCTACGTTTATCGAGTTGCTTGAATTTCTCATTAATAACACCTGTGTGAAATTTGTGAAAACTAAATATCAACAGTGTATAGGTATTCCGATGGGTACCAATTGTGCCCCCCCCCCCCTCCAACAACACCTTTGGTCGACCTATACCTGTTCTCATATGAATACGACTATATGCAGAACTATTAAGGAATAATCCTCACTACACCCGATATTTCTCATCCACTAAACGGTGTATTGATGATTTGCTGTCCCTGAATTCATCGTGTTGAATTGAATCGCCATGTGGGATATATCAATGATTGCGGTCGAAGCGCAACTGAGGTGCATATTTTGTTATCGATAGCTAATATTCATATGGTACGCGATTTGGAGACTGATTTCGCTCGGTCGTCTGGGGCATGCCTTGTGTCGTTCCTACATCATTGAAAAATGTTGACCGCTTTTCTTCCTATTTTCGTACTTTATGTACTTTCTTAGTTTTGTGGTAATTTGTGTTAAACGTCGTTCTGGGAATTGGCCTTGCGATCATTGATCCAGGGCGCCCTTATTGGTTGACGGCTGGTGTACGAATGTCTGTTTCGAAAAAAATATCTAGAAAATATAGGATATATGCGTATTTATAAATGTTCATTTACCAATTTTACATTCAAGTGAAACATCACAGAACCGTATATAATAAACACTGTTGGAGACCAAATGATTCCGTCCTAATTTCGTACCTTTTATACATTCTTATAGTTCTTTGGTAGTTTGTGTCAAACGACGTTTTGGGAATTGGCCTTGCGATTATTTAACCTTTAACGTCCGTTTTGGTTGACGGTTGGTATTCGAATGTCTGTTTCGACGCATAGATCCAAGCCTTACAAAGAACGCGACAGCAGAAATTCATGAATGCTATATCCATTGCGAACCCTCCATATCACAAAATCACCAGCACTATAAATATGTTAAAGCATGGAATGCCATGTGGAAGACTCCAGACCCGAATCCCTGCCCATTCACGTTGGTTCATCTGGAATAAATCTTAGTTAATTTGGGGAAAAAACTGTCGTGATTAATTGGCTCGTGAGTTGTATGATTTGGTATGTTTTTAATACCGTAATTAAAAGTACTTCACTTAATTCGGCGTACTGCAGAATGTATCACCAACTGTATTTAGGGTTTAGTGGCATGAGTGGTGGAAACTTCGGTGAGAGTCGGGGACAAATACATAAATGGAGTAACTCTATCTTGTCTGTTACAGGTCTGAGCTCAAGCAACTGACAGAAGAATGGAAGTTGGTAAACCTGACGGACAGCAATCAAAACTTCTGATTTGATCGTTCACGTTGAGGTGACAGCGTGGTACTCTCAACATTTCAGGCTCTGTGTATCTCTTGTGTACATATTGTCAGTTCCGTTTGTGATTCTTACTGGGATAAAAATGATAGATCACCATCGCAACGTCAGTAAGCAAAAAGTGTTTAAATTGCTCCATACCACTCATTACGGCTTAACAGGAATTGCACAAAATTCTACAGCAAAATGTTAGACACGCCTTGCACAAGCCATGTCCATTCATAACGTACGATAGCTTTAAAAACGTTCCACAGGGAGAGAGTGTGCGTGGGATTCTCATTTTAGAGCACGGACAAAATTTTTCAAAGTGCAGAACCCGATGATCATCTTAAGGTACAACCCGATAATCAACCCAGAACAGACAAAATTGTCGTATTTGTTAAGACTCCGTTTTAATCAACTCATACCTCACCTCTAACTTCATTGCGCATTAAGCAAGTACACATAATGACGTAATTCTACAATCAATGTATTAAGAGCGTACTTTTCTTCATGTTGACCAGTTTTCAAGAATACTTGGATATTATGGTCTTGTTAATTAATATTGTTAATTTGGAAACATTTGAGAAAGCCATATTTCAAATAGGAGAGTTATTGAATTTTAAGAAAGGGGGCCTCGTTGGCCTAGATTATTAAAGAATTGACTTTCTGCAACCATGAGAAATCAGACCTTTCGCGTTAAGTCAGGAGGTTTGTCAGAAACCTAGCAAACGTCCGTGGTTTACCTCGGGCCTTCTTGTTCCCTCCACCGTTAAACCTAAAAGCTGTCATATAGATAACAATTGAGTAAGGCCTAAAACATAAATAAAATGAATGCATACATCACATAAGAGTGGACAGAATGTGTGCATGCTTAGTTTGCGCGAAACGCCGAAGTTTTGTAAGTCTAATGGCGCACCACCATACTTGGCTGTGCCAGGCAGCCATTCTACGCTTTGAGACAGAAACAACAATAATCATTAATGACGCCATCTCCAGCACTGATGAAAGTCAAGCCGTTTCGGCTTACAGCTTGGTGTGTCTTTCCCCACATTATGGGAACATTCCAAAGACTTTTGGAGCTAGTGTTTTTGCAGCTAGTTTGTTTCATCTTTGACCAGCAACGAGTTTTCTGTATGTTTGGTAATCATGACCGGATCTTGAAATGTGCAGTTTCGGATTAAATGATAAGCAGTTTCAAACCTTTTTACTTTCATATAGAAAATTTCCAGAATGGTAAAATATTTAATTTAATAACAGCTCAGACATCTGTGTTTGAAATTGTAATTAAACCGCACTGCATTTCTTACCTAAGTATGTTAAAACCATGTTATGAGTTGCATTTACATGATCAGGTAGAATAAAACCCTAAATTAAGGTAAACTCACAAAAGTGAGATTTGATCGGTTTTTACTCATGTTTTATTCTGAATGCCGAAGTGGTTTGTACGGGACTTTCACATCCTTCATGATATCCACCCTTGGATAAAATAATGTAATGGGGCGGTGAAAGTAATAACGGCCTTAATAAACCAATTATCACAAAGCGGCACACCTGTTTCGTTACGTCACAGGAACATCTACGTCACAGGAAAACTTACGTCACATGAACACATACACGTGTCCTTTTTTATACTAGCTATTACAGGAGCGATTTCTATGGAAGACATATGTATTTCACCAGGGAAGATAATGTCATCAGGATTTATCTCTCCTTTACGGCTGCGGTTGTGCAACACGATGCTGCAAATATATTCCAGTCGATAAACGAACAAGATAACAAGAACACTTTTAGTATTTCTTACAGTAGTTTGACCTTATGAAGACATACACTGAAGTAAACTGATTATTTTGTTAAATCATTGCTATAAATACCGTATTTGGGCATTATCTTATCTCTCGTTGAAACTAAATGTAAGGGCAATTTAATGGAGACCGCGCAAAGCTATGGCATGGTCTTGCGTATCCCTGTCTGTCTGTGTAAACCACAAGTCGGGAGTAAAAATCCCCAGGGTGTGATTCCTTTCTATCTTTTCATGTTATTGTTTGTTTAATGTGATGCCAACACGGCATTATATACAGTACTACACCAGTGACGTCTAATAAATTGTAATTACCATCACTGCATTTTTTTACTCATTTCTGTGGTAGTGAAGGTCTAAATTGCTACTATTTAAGAATTTCAAACAACAGCTAAAATAAAACCCCAACTGAGGTAAACTGACAAAATGCAAGATATCGCCTGTCATAAGTGATCATCTGCCAACTATGGTAATGAAGTCGCTGCTTTAGATTCACTTTTAAAGTAGGCCCCAGCGCTGAGCTTTCCAAACTGCAGGACAGATGGTTTGATGTCTCCTGAATCCATTCCGATCGTGTAAAACGCCGAAAACGGAAGAAAAAGGGCAGAATTTGGTCATCAAACATCGGAAAATCTATTCCTCTTCGACTTAGCCACCGTTGACCTTGTGACGAAACAGCGGTACATTTACTGCAGGCATATGTGGCTTCTCTATATGTACATCACTGACGGCAGGAAACATGGCCATTACTTTTGGCTTCTCTATATGTACATCACTGACGGTAGGAAACATGGTCATACTTTTGGCTTCTCTATATGTACAATCACTGACGGCAGGAAACATGGTCATACTTTTGGCTTCTCTATATGTACATCACTGACGGCAGGAAACATGGTCATACTTTTGGCTTCTCTATATGTACATCACTGACGGCAGGAAACATGGCCATACTTTTGGCTTCTCTATATGTACATCACTGACGGCAGGAAACATGGCCATACTTTTGGCTTCTCTATATGTACATCACTGACGGCAGGAAACATGGCCATACTTTTGGCTTCTCTATATGTACATCACTGACGGCAGGAAACATGGCCATACTTTTGGCTTCTCTATATGTACATCACTGACGGCAGGAAACATGGCCATACTTTTACAAGTAATTTCGAGTTTATTTCAGGCCCAAGTGTGGCTTCCGACTCCAGAGACACAACGCAGGATACTAAGGTTACGTACATGGTCTAAAAATGTCACAGATGTACAAAGTATGGACCAGATCTCGTCAAATTTCGTTTTTGATGTTCTCATTGCCATATCGAAATATTGTTCTCGCCACGATATGGCTGAAATATAGCCGATATGTCGTTAAGCCACAATCATTCATTCATTCATTCGTCAAAAACGCCATTTGATTACGGGAGACTCGATCGCAGGTCTGTGAGATTTGCAAAATCAGCCATAACTTCTCAAGAAAAGGACGAAGGACGAGTCTTATAATATCCCCAAAAAACGCCAAACGGAAAAGACGTCCGGATTTTCAGCCCTTGAATGCAGAAGTTGATTGGCTACTTGCTTGTTTGAAACAGCTGTCTGTGTGACACCAACTGTAGGGAGTCGCAAGCCTTTGCCCCACAACGGTCACGCTTGAGGGCGGCCCTCCAGCTCAGTTCACACGTGGCCTACAGGCCGCTGTTCGTGCGTGATACACAACACCTTGAAGCCGTCATGGGAACCCAGACAAATTTTAAACTGGCATTTCTATGTGTTGCCAGCCGCTGTTTCCATTCAGTATAATTCAAACCTTATTTCTTTTTGCCGGTAAGACTTTTTTTAAAACATAAAAAATTAACTCGATTGTGAGTTTCACCCGTTTTGAGTGATAGACTGTTGTCGTCAGCGCGACTCACAATCGGCTAGCCCGACTGCGTGGATCCACGTGTCACAGCCGGTATCTCTCAACTTGGCTATAAAAATGTATAGTCTGTTAACGTGGCCGATATGTGAACGAAAAGCGATCATCGTATAAACCAGTTGCTATGTTGTACTAACGGTTTTCCCGGATCAAATAGGCCTAAAACTCCGGTAGTCTATCTTACAAAATATTTGCTGTAAAAACTGTTTCACGCATATGACTTTCAGGTGTACATGTAGGGGTAATTATAACTTAATCCACACTACAGCTTCTGGAAAACCACACAGTAGGTAGGCATAATGCATGCATTCGGCTATGCTTTGTAGGGCTTTTCAGTACATAATCCCGGCAGGTATTCACGGCAAGACGTCACCCGGCCAGGGCTCCGCGGTCGACAAGATAGACATAATGGTATTTTGAATGCAGTTTACAGGCTAACATAGCACAAATGTTGTGTTTAATGAACATTTAGTGTGAAAATAAAGTCGTTCTCCTTTAACGCTATTGTTTTTATATTTAATGTCTGCATAATCCAGGATTCTGTTTGTGGATTTTCTAAATGCGATTACAACTCAACATTTAAATTAAAAAATCGTATAAGTGAAATTTTCTTGAGTACGGCATAAAACATCAATCAGATAAATAAACGTAAGCATTTACATGAACACCTGAAAAAAATAAATGAGTGTAAACTGACAAGAGGCTCACTGGTTACATGTGGATTGGATGGGGAATCGCAGACGTCAACTAATTCGTGACTAATAGATTAAAGATTACTATAAATAAATTACTATGTATTACGAGAACATGCCGTACAAACATGACAATAAAATAAGCATGACAATATCCTCCTCGTTGTGAACTTTGGGTTGAAAAATAACTAATTGGGATAGAATTAAATGTGCATAGGGCTGAGGCAAGATCAGGACTGATCAGGAATGACCGCAGATAAAATTTACTGGTAAATCTGCGCTTTTTAGGATTACATATATTTACAAATGAGCAAGCGCAAATTCGCAATATAGCTGGAAAATCCAAAAAGCCGACGGCGTCTTAAACAAGGGCCATTCGTTAAGATAAAGGACCATATTAAAATGTAGGGTGTGCAAAATTTGGCCAATTGGCTGACAAATCGATAGACAGACAAACAAAATGACGTATAAGGCTGCCTGTCGCAGCTAATGGTAAATAAGTGTGCGATGGAATTCTTCATCGTTAACGCAGTTGAGCTTATTTTCATGCTGTGTAAAGTTTCTCATATTGCACGGAACAATCCTAAGTAATTAATAACTCCATGTACATTCACGTGTTTACTTTGGAACTAAAGATGTAGTTTTGGGAGTTACATGTAAATGTTTAAATACCAGCCAATAAATTCTGATACACCTCAGTGATTTCGTTGGTGGATGCGACGGTACACTCACGCAACACGGACACAACATACCAAGTGCACGACAACCATTATTAGCCTTTATTGTCCATTATCACGAGGCCACCATCAGTCTGTCCAAATTAGATATGAATCAGGAGCAGCTTTTCACGCGGGTTTTGTCGCCATGACGTTAGGATGCATTGCTTCTATAAATAGTCTTCGTGTATGACGCAGGTCACGTGAAGGGCAGAAAGTGGTTTGTCCTACTCAGCGTGTGGGTGATGGTACAGAAAGAGAACATTGTTTCATTACTAGTGAATAAAATATTCCCCATTCCGCCCACACATTACATTTGTGCCAGGTGTGGATATGGATGTCACGGAATTAATTACTGTTCTTAAGATCAGCCAAAAAAAAAAAATACACCGGATGTCGTGAATGTTAGATCTCTCGCCTCATAACCGGTGAACCCCGATCAAATTTAACACTCATGTTATTTACTTTAAGTTGTACCAACCTGCGGCTGTTGACTGCCGTCGTATAATATTCTTGAGTACTTCGTAAAGCGCCAATCCAATAAATAAATAGACCTGGTGCTTTAGGCATGAAGCTTCAGTGACGTTAATTTTGTAAATTTTGGCTAACGGTTTGAGGAAATATAAAAAAAAACTAATTCAATGCTCGTTTTCTGTCTATTATACATCAGAATCCAGATAGAATGACCAGTCATGAATTCAATCATAAATTTCGAATCGGACTAAAGATAACATGAAATAGTATTTAAAAATACGACGTCTTTACGTCAACCCACATATGGTGTCGAGTTTCTGCGAAGTTAGCAGGATCTGCGAATTCCTCCAGCGACCGCGGCCTAACAGTTAGAGTGGGACATATATTTTAGTCAGACAAATTCAGTTACACTGAAGCGAAATAGCATACACTGTTACACACTCCTGTGTCAGTTTCATAACATTTGGAGACATTCGTGGATTTCTGGAAGATAAAAATGCTCATTGTATCTCACTTGTAGTTATAATTTCGTCAAAAATAAAACAATAACTACAAGAAAATGGAAATGCGCAGTTTTGTAAGTAACCTTTAAAAGTCGGAAGATGATTTCAAATCATGACAAACAAATTGTTTTAAGTTTTAAAGCCTGAATTTGTTGATTTACAACGTTAAGCCTGTTATTTTAAAGTTTGAAGAAAGACACTGGTAGACAAACAGTGCTTACCCCTGAGGACGTGGGTACAATGTCCTGCCTCTTACCAAACTCGTCGTTATTTAGATTAATCTGATGGAAAATATCTGAATAATTTATCAGGTATCTGCAGGTGGATTTAGAGACTCTCACAAGAACGTCTATTTCATGTAAAGTTCTGCACTGTATACGTCTGCACAGTTTGACGAATCCTCCTATGTGTACGTGTGAATCACCAGGTTAACTTCATTTGTAAGACTACATTTTGTTCTCGTGGCTGGAAAATGAAGATTTCTTTTAGTCACCTTTTTTTCTTATTGTAACATAATAATTTGCAGCGTGATATCAACAACCAAATTGTTGTGATAATGGATCAATATATTCGATGGGATTGATGGCTTTAATTGTTGAGATTAAGACATATAGTTGCAGATATGTTGTCGTATATAATGATTGAACAGTGAAAATCACGTCTCCAGGCACAAAATGTTAATGACGTTGACAATGATCCAAATTATGGTTTGAATAATTTCAGCAGCTACAAACATTAAATTGCCGTATCTCAAAGTTTTGTGTGACAAGAAGCCAATCTGTATGCGCAAGTCTAGTTTGAAAATATCTATACAGGGTCATCACATGGAAAATTGGACGATTCTATATTATATGGTTGTAATTTAACGTTTTCACAAATATGGCTTCAAGGTTTAGAGGGAACTGTTTGTATGTATGTTTCCGAGATTTCTGTTATATTCATATATTGTTTATCTTATTATCAGCCTGTTTTTTGGACTTCTTAAATCTGCGCCATCATTGATTGGAGTTTGTATTAGGTGATCTTCTATCTGTATTCTGAAACTTACCAAATTTATGTGAAACGTGTTTATGTGAATGTCTTGTTTCTACTTTCCAGTCGCTATGCCATATTGGAAATTAGAACCTCACGAAAATCCCACAAATCCCAAGAGTATATAGTAGTCAACGTTCCAAAAACGTACCCAGGAAAGCAGGTGAATCTGTGTTTATTGGAACATCTTAAATTCGTTCCCTGGGTGATTACATATTGCAATTTTCTTGATCTAAGGGTTAATCAGGTCCTGGTAATGACCTAATTCGTAATCACGAATAGATTTATGCCTCTACGTCAATAAAAAGGTTATCCGTCATCACTCGCATAATGTATGCAAAGAATAATCTCAACTAAATAAATATCTGATGAATATGAACAGCCGTAAACCTATTTACAAATGGCTACAACAAATCGCCCGTTAGGTCGTGTGTGACACAGTCGAATATACATGTACCCAAAGGGTCTTAATATTGCTAAAAGCGAACAAGACGGCAAGAAACTCTTCATAAGATATGTGTTAAAGTTATGTTTATTTCAAAATGCGTTTTGAAGAAAAAATTAAAAACATTTTAAAACCTATGATTTATTCATTATAATTGATCATACCTAAGATATGTATGCCACGTTTATAATTCAAGAATGGAAAACGCACAGAGATTTTTGGACAGACGAAGAACAAAACTTCGTTCCTCTGGGTGTCCAAATGTATGTACATGATAGGGTAATAGGCCCCCTTATATACCCAAGACACTAAGACAGTACAGATTACTTAATTTGGCGTGTTTTTGACATTGATGATATTGTTTTGCTTGCAACAATAGATAAACATTTTAGGAAATGAAAATTCTACATGAACATGTAATTTGGATCTGTGTGGACACTTAATACTGCTAAATATCAAACAAATATTTTGTCCACCTAACCTTAAATTGACAGTTGGATTGTTTTTGCAAGGGAGGACTGTGTCCTGTGAAGGTCGATCCACCTAAATGCGTGTGTGGGGAAAGCGGAAATCGGCGGGGGTACCGGTGAAAATGTCGCGCGTAAATTGTGAAAATGGAAGAGGCATTAATCGATCAATAGTCTAATTAGAAGATGTGCCGCCGCCAGAATATTTAAAAACCATGGGAGCTGGTTAATCGAGCACATGGGCAGAGCGGATCAGCAGAACTTCGAAGAGCACCTATTTTTTAATACCGAGAGGCAATCAATAGAATTTAGGTAAGTGAAACATCTTTTTGACATTTTATTAAATCCCGAACTAATAACAGTTTAGATGTACTCCATTCACCTGAAGATCGTGCTTTATCATTTTTTTTATGGAATGTCTTTGAATCATCCAAATTATCTGCGAACGTTTGATATCGACTGACATTAACAAGGAAAGAGAAATAATACAAATGCTCTTCAAGTGAAATATAATACTTACTAGTAACAGATTGGGCATTGTACTTGCGTACATTGAATATATTATAGAATGTTTAAAAATACTATTTCTGTGAGCCGCAAATCTTGGAAGCTGCGAGATCTGTGGATGTCCGCATTCGATTTAACTATTAAGTTGACCTCTATAAAAACTTTATATTGTTATAATGCATTTGAGCGTTTACTGATTGTTACGCTACAGGTGGGGACCCGTTTAACAAGTAGCATTTTGTGTAAGCCACAAATCTTCGAGGTTCATAGGAGTACCGGTTGCTTTATTTCGGTTCAGCTACAATTTGATATCGCATTCATGTAATATTTCCGAGCGAAAATCACTATATGAAATTTGTTCATGCTTTGAAGTTCAGCGTAAACTGTTGTAATCTTGAATTCAGGATATATCATAACGTATGGCGTGTGCCTGGATGTGACATACACAATGCGCGTTTTCCGTGTTAAGCAGTAAATCATTGCCTTGAAAAGTAAAGTGGATTCTAATTAATGAAATACATGGAAAGAAAATGATTTGGGGATATAGGCTATATGAATATATTAGCATGATAACTAATTGAGTATTGAGTGATTACCTACACAATATGCTTGCGGTATGTGTTGAAAATAGTATGGCCAACATGATACACCGCTTGACTGTCGATATAATTATAGACATAAGGCCGAGTTTCATATATGTTATTGTTGTATGATGTCTACAACACTTTTACTGGCATTTCCTGTTTTTCTTTTTTTCCCAGTCACCAATAATGAGGAACAACGTGTGTTTTGTGCTACTCGTGGTGCTGGTGAGTGAACTGGTGTGCCTGAGCATGGGTCAGTGGGCTCAGACAATGGGCTGGGGAGGAGCAGGTGCCGGCACCGGCAAGAGAGCCGTCGTCGATAGTACGTCCTGCTCAGACAATACCGTCACCATACAGAGGCTGATCAGTCAGTTAGCGGAGGTAAGTCAGCATCACACAAAAACAGACAGTTACTGAGTTTAGAGCATACAGTTGAGTAGAAAACCCATAACCACCGGCACGTAACTGGCAGACCTTCCCACGCGGAATCGAGAGGAATCCAGCATGAGCTGGCCCTAAACTCACATGGATCCTGTTGGAGTCATTGCACCGCGCTGATCGCCTCGACCACGGAGGCCACCTCATTTATTTATTTCTTCATTTATATATTTGTCGTGGCTTCCACGTCCAAGTGGATAGTGTGCTTGCACAGACAAAATGCGGTCGCTAGGAGTTCAAGCCCAGCTCACGTTGGCTACCTCTCTAGTTGCACGTTTGAATTAAGTTCTGGCATCAACCTACGGAAGGTCGTGGGTTTCCTCGGGCTCTGTCCGGTTTTGCCCCACTATAATGTTGATGGCCGGTGTATAAGTGAAATAATATTGAGTATTTATTTAAGTGGTGCTTGACACTGAAATATGTAATATTTCAGTAATATAGGGATCATGTTTACTTTTACATAGGAAAAATAGGAACTCACTGGCGTTTGACACCTATCATCATATGAACATATAATACCTTCAAATGCCACCAACCGTATATTACAGTTTTAAATATAAACATTCTGACTTCTTTGTACTTCGGAAAGAACTTATAACTTTTCCTCTACACGGAATTAATGACTATGCAATTTTCGCCTTTATATGCGCGTGTATATGAATATACACGAAATCCGTTGTCATGGAAACATGAAGTTTGTGTAATAATTTTGCGGAGAGTTCTGTTACTTTTAAACAATCAAGTCGCTTGGTCATATAGTTATCGTTGTTTTGACTGCGCCTTTAAGTTAGGAGGTTTGTTATATACTTGGATTGGTGCGGTGATTCCCTCTACTGTTGTCTGGTTTCCGTCATATAAGTGAAACTATTCATGAAAACAGCATCATGAACAACGCCAGTAGAAAAAATAAGCTTAAGTACTGTATTTACCTAAGGGCCGGCTTTCTCACATGCCATTTTTCTTGATTCTGATTCCTTCATGCATCTTTCAGGGACACTGAGAGTTTCTTTTCTTTCATGAAATTTCATTAATTTCGTTTTTCAAATCTTAAGTGTAGGCATTTTGAGGTTTGCTTCTGAAAGTGTATTTTTACAGGCTAAGCTATAGATGAAATGCAGAAGTCTCGCTGATCATTTACTTTATACCTGTTTTATTTATACCAGAAGGAAAGCCAAACGTTGAAAACGACTGAGCGAGGTGTGTTAGGCAGGTGTAAGCCACAGGCAATAGCGCACGAACAGTCTTTGAAGTAGACATCAGAGAAAATGAAATTCTATAATTGTTCGGTGTGTTGGATTGCTATCTCAGAACCCATTTATCAAATCTGGTCCATACAGACTTGATAACCGAACTTATGCAATGTGTTGACATCTGCAACAACAGAGGATCTCTGTTGGCCTCTCACGATTTTTTAAAACCATTTCCACGCTCAAGACACAAACTTTTATGATGCAGAATCGTCAAATGGAATTGAAAGAGATTTACGACCCAACGATTAACGGTCCAAAGAACGTCAATGCTGATGTTTACACGGTAGTAACCTCTAAATGGCACAGCAATTCATGAACGTCGTCTTTCTAGTCATTTTACTTTTAAAAATGAAATATTGAAATGAAAGGGAAATATATCAGTATTTGAACCGTAGACATGGTTAGCTTGTCACACAAGTCGTTTTGCTTTTGTATTTCCAGGCTGAAGCAAAGCGGGTTTTAGAGTGCGGTGGTGAACCTGTTTTCACGGGCAACACTTACGGCTCGGAATAACATAAGGTCTAATGCTTCAGGTAATTAGACTTTGTCAACACGTGTTACAAGGATTTTCTGTACTATAAAGACTATGACTGATGTAATCGTAAAACTGCTTCTGAAAACAACTCTCAGGCTTTCTTTTTTGGTTTCAAAATTCGTGCTCCGTTTAATGACAAAATGACAGCCTGGCAACTGTACATGTTAATTGGTGAGATATGTTCGTCATACAGGAGCAGTGCCAAGGTATAGGACTTTAGAAAGGCATTCTCTGTATAAACTGGGTGCTCAGGGGCAATGTACCGATGAATATGTTTAGGTTACATCACATGAAAACGCATGCCTGCAGCAAATGTTTAACCCGAGTGTTAACTCTCAAATTGTCAAAGTAGAACATATTTCAGTGGTTAAAATCTGGAATAGCACACTCTTCTACACTTCCAAATAAATGTAACGTGTACAGGATGTTACCCCCAACCGATTGCAGGATGTGCACTCCGCCATAAGGTGGTGTGTTTCTTTGTCTAAACGGTACTGGGCATTACGCCGTTCTTTCAGGGCAAGTGGTCGTTCTGAAAGGACAAGCGGTCGTTCTATCAGTGTAACGTACTTTTGCCAGTAACATTTTGCATGGCATCAAGGACGCCAGTATTCGATTCACTATCATTAAACTGTGAAACAAGTACCCTGAAAATGTTCATTTACAATGCTCAATTAGAATTTCGTTGCAAACTGAATTTAGATCCTCTATAGAATTGTTTCTGTGGGTTGAAAATGTGCGCGTAATGTACTGGAGGGGAGATGGATAACCTTTTGTAGGATAGTTAATAGCCATTTTCTGAGAACAAAATCTGAAAATATATTAAAACTATTCAGCTCATCAGATAATAAAACGAATATATGGATAACAACTTCTATTTATTCAGTGAATTTATATTGAAAGAAGTCAGCTCCTCAGATGTTTTGTTTTTTCACAAGTGGTTGGAAGAAAAACGAAATTGTATGTAATACTCTGCAGTATGTGGATAATCTAGGATTATTTGCTTTTACTTAAAGACATGATTTTGGTAATTCATGAAGCATTGCTTTTATAATGTCGCTAATGCATGAAGTGTTGTTTTCTTTACAGGAAGCATTAAAACAATCTGGTTTTCTGAGCTGCTGTCAAGAAGCGATCCGGCCCGTAATTTAAATCCCAAGACCAATTCCATACAGAGGCAGGTGTCCAAGAACATTCTCCCGCGCTAATTATGTCCAAGAATTCTTGCATACAGACCATTCAGTTAATCCAGATTGAAGTTTGTGAACGAGTGCTGAATCAGCTAAGCGTTTGCCTACACCATCTGTCTTGATATCTGGCTACCAGTACATTTTTCCGGGATGATTGTTTTCTCCTCCGAGTGGAATATTCTCCACTGTATACATGCATCTAAATTTTCGTGATCATTTCAGCCACATTTTCACACCTGTTGACCCCTGTTCGCCATTCCATTGAAATAAAACCTCAAACAAACCGAATTTGTATGTAGTTGTTATATTCTTGATGCATTCTTACATTCTTGACACATACTCATGTCTTTAACACATTCTTTCTTTGTATATTCTTATATTTTTCACGGATTTTTATGTTCTTAACGCCACATTTTACATTTTTGAAACAATCTTACATGGTTAACACATGTTTATATTCTTGACAGACTTGTAATGGCGCATACTTTTCACATATTGTTACATTCGTGACACATTCATAAATTCTTGACATATTCCGTGTAATTTTTTTTTCATTCTTATATTCTTGACGTATTCTTATATTTCTGACGTATTTCTCATATTCTTGATGCATTATTATATTGTTGACATATCCTTGACACGCTGTTATAGTTTTGACGCATTCCGGTCGTCGCATAAACCGTGTCATCTACTTAATTTCTTGGCCTTTCATCTCGGTCCAAGTACATAACTATTAAGGTGCATCAGCCCCAATCGCTGACGTATGACATTTGGGATAAATACCGACCTCGGACTGGGAATTTCTAGATTTTCGCGCTCACCTTGTTTGTTGAGCACTGCTAGTGATGTCGTGTGCGTGGTATTCCGTTTGTTAAAACCACTTGTCCGCAAGAAATACACAGTACAGTATAAATCTGTACGTCACAAATGGAAACGCCAATAGAGGCGTTTAGTTAAAACTTGTAACTTCAAACCACAATTAGTTTATCTATTCTAGTTTGAAGTTTACAAGTTGAACTTGTAACTTCTACCCAAAGGTCTCTATTAACGTCGAACACTCCGATTTCCTCCACCCATAAAATTCCAGGACACCCATCGTAGGTGTATGAGCGAAAATTCTTCATTTTTTCGTTAAGCAATAATTGAATATTTAGCTATGTTCAAATCTAGAAAACTCTGGTAGGACAGAGTCCTGGTAAAATTACGACTTACTTTCTGGCAGAATTACGGGTAAATGTTAGAATTTTCCTACGTTTGTTTTTATCACATGTATATGGCTAGGGCTCGGTGGGTGTTAAATGGAAATAATGGCAAACAGTAAAACTTTCACTTCGCATTTACTGAGCGATTACTGAAAGGTACTGTGTGAACACTTCAAAGTGCATTGTACCTTGTGGCTGCTAAACTGTAGTCTATTTCTTTTAAAGAGTCGCCTATATTCAGCTCTCTGTAAAATCAGTCATACTCGCTACCGAAATTGCCTTTCATTAGTGACACGTAACAACACAAGCTCTACACATCGATATGTTGGAAGTTCATATTTTTGCAAAGAAAATCAAATTAGAACACTTTTTTTGATTCATAATGTTGAACTCAATAAGCTTAGTTTCGAAACCAGGAACGCATTGCTTCGGGTGACGTCATAATTATTCAAAAACCAGTGGCATGCTGGGGATGGTCGTGGAGAGTAATTTGTTTTACAATAGGTGCACCAACATGCGGTAAGAACAAACTCCACGCAGTACCACTTCCTACACTACACCTACACTTATAACAAATTTCCAAACATCCAGCTTTAAAAGCATACTGCCTTGAGATAATATCCTACAACAGATAAAATTATATTCATTTATTAAGGTTATATTATACTAGAACGTGCAAACATTTTCAAATATGGCAGACGCAGAAACAGGGTTTACAGTAACATGAACAGAAGTTTAGGAAAATGGTGTCGCCCTCCGTCAAAACGTATTGAACTCTGCCCAATATCCAGCATGCCACTGTTTTTTAATAATTACTTCACTTAAGGCAGTGATTTCTTGCCGTCAAAACGGGGCGTAAGGACTTTAACATTATGAATTAGAAAAAGTGTTCTAACTTCCTTTTCGATGCAATAATGTGAACTTTAAACATGGCATTGTGTAGAGCTTATGTTGTTACATGTCACGGACTAAAGCCAATTTTGGTAGCGAGTATGACTGGTTTTACAGGCAGCTGAATATAGGCGACTCTCCAAAAGAGATAGACTGTATTTGTACATGTGTACGTAGTGAAGTGAACCGTCGTCCGGCACTCTGCCGTTGAATGAACCCGTCGTCCGGCACTGTGCCGCTGAATGAAGCAGTCGTCCGGCACTCTGCCGCCGACACCAAGTGCTGTATGTACAGTAGGCGAGTGAGTGAATGAGTGAGTGCTTGGGGTTAGCCATATGACGACGAAGGAATCCTTAGTGTGGATGTGATCTGTCCCCTTGTTGCAGGCCGGATTTCAACCGCTCTTTTATCTAGTGCTGCTTCACTGAGACGCCTTATCGAAGGCAAGCAGGCTGCCCCGCCCGAGCCATTATACTGATACGGGTCAACCAGTCGCTGCACTCTTCCCTTCACGCTGAACGCCAAGCGAGGAAGTGAACTGCGTACTATCTTGCCTTCGTGACATTACCATACTGACATTACAACTTTTTAAAAATTTGACAACAAAATATACTGTCATTCTAATGAATTTTAAAACAAAGAAATGTACAGATCTCCACACATAGTAATATATGTATAATATATACAGGTGTTTGTAATTTAGAAAATGTAGGTTACTACATATTAAACATAAATTCACTACATATACCAAGCAGGCCATTGTAATAAACAGAAATCATTAATCTGTAGATATACAACCAGTTTACAGACATTTGCAATATACATAAAACATAGTACTACATCTATTGTTGTTTAATGCCACGATAAAGAATTTTTTTACTTATAAACAATTCTGGTCAGCTTTATGAGTCGCGGAAACCTTTTAGAGTGTCCGGGGCCCACGTGAATAGTATAGATTGTCCACTACAATTCAGACTTGGCAATATGCATTGGACAATACAATCGGTAAATGATCGTCAACACTAATTTCATAAGAAACCGAAAAAATTTTCGGTTGTCTTACCTGCCGTTTTATCAGACATCTCCTTGGCCCTGTCCATTATTACAAAGACCGCCTTCTGGGATTTGCCCTCAGTGACCCACAGGGGTGGGTGTTTCGCCTCTGCCACCGGGGTTCAATATTTGATGCAAATAAAGTAACATATTGGAGGGGCCTGTGTATGTAAATTTGCTCTGGTTTCCTCTGAACTAAGGAGACGTCCGCAGTGCAGCTAAAGAAAGCACTTCCATTCAGTCCATAAGTGTACAGGAAAGGGGTGCGAGGACAGCTTTCTAAAGTAAATCATCATAACAATTAGTCGTTGAGTGTAGGTTTTGTACGCCCATTTCTAGCCACCATTGTGCACGTAGCTATTTCAGGTTATTAAAACCAAACACTGTGTCATCGGTTCATTCATCGTCAATGGGTTTGCTCGGAGTTTTATTCACCTATAAGTTTTTTGGCATGTGTTTGAATGTACAGCAAACGTCCCGCGTGTTTATGTGTGAGTGAACTACGGAAACTTCCCAGGCGTCTGCACTGCTGACGCTTTATTTTGCGCCCCCCCCCCCCCCCCCCCCCCTTCATACACCCACCTCCTCTTGGGAGACTACAGCACGGGCGTGACGACCACGGCTGGATCGAACCATCATATTTGAAGCAGAAAGAGACTCTTTGAAAGACGCACTCTGATGGGTGGGCGAGACGTCCCTCGCAGTGAGAACTGCTGTATAGAGGAAACACAAGAAATACTGCTTACAAAATGTTTGAACACGAGAAAGGATGCAAAGAGCAATTTTATGGACTTAATTTGCCTGTAGTCTGTAAAGAGCACAGGTACGCACTTCCCACCCCTATACTACCACCGGACGAACTTTAGCCACAGAAGAGTTCCGTCTGACAGCTGACTGGTCCCCCAGGTAAATCAGTGCGTTCATGTTGACTGAATCAAGTGTCTATACACACATCTTGAAGATTCAGTTTTAAGCACTTACACGAATCAAACCGCTATTAAGCTTTATAACATGCTCTGTTCAATTCGTCGTGTGTTCATGTCATATCCCCATGTAAGCCTTTCGTCAAACCGCCAAACGCTACTAGTTTTTTTGGTTTTAGCTTATAAAGTTCAACATCACAACAACCGCTAATTTCGCAAAGAATCCATTGTTGTGTACGATTGTTTGTCGTCATTTGCCGAGAGGACATTTCCTGAGACGACATTTGTTGAGAGGAAAGACTGGGCTCATCTCCAAGTCTAAGACGACATACTTGGCTAATAATTAATGAAACTGTTAAAAAAAATTTCATGTTTTGTTCCAAAAATTGGTTTATTACCTATTGTTGTTTAATGATATACTAAAAGTGTAACAGCACTACTATTACCATAAGAAAAACTCCACCTATTTAATGCTTGTAATAGCTATGGATGCATTAGGGTAATACCTCTTGTACCACAGAATGGATTATCAACTTTTTCTTAGGAACAGATCATTGTGCTTCGCCGTGTCCTATGATTTGATCCGATTATATTTATTTGAGTAAGTACAAGCCTACAGAGCCTTCCATCCGAATGTATACTAGAAATAAATAACTTTGTTTGATGGTACAAATTATGTTAACATTGCTGTGATACAAGGCATCAAACCACATGTAAGGTTCAATTCACACCGTCGAGACCAACTAAAAATCCCTCTCATGATTTTAGCACACATTTCAACGAATGGGGGTCCCCATAGATGGCCTTTGCTTAGTCAGAGTAGACTATAAGCTATCTCTTGGTTGATTGTTTGGAAAACTTTGAGATATATTGGGTATATATATGTGATAAAATATTTTATTTATTTGATTGTTGCTTGGTGGAGAAAACATAAAAATTTAGATGAAAGAGTGCGAAAAGTTAGTTGCAAATGTCGTCTTCAATATTTTATCGACTTTTCTTTCAAGAGAAAAAGACTCATGGAAATAACTTTTGTATGGTGGGTATTTAGGGCCGCCTCTTCGTATATATTGTCTTTGCATAATAATGTTATAAATGAGGATGAGACACATGCTTAATACATATATTTACACTTGAATTTTTTTTTCACCTGAAAGTAGTGAATGTGTCTATTTGGAAATGTCTATAAACATCGCATTTATATTCAAATAAATTGATTAGACATGCATCACATATTTTGGGAGAACATTATTATGCAAAGACGATATATACCAATAGGTGGTTCCAAATACCCACCATACAAAAAGTATTTTTATATACCCTTTCTCCTAAAAGCAAAAAAAACATTGAAGACCATACCCCGAATCATGAAGTCATCACGAAGTCAGAATTATGTCACAATTTCAATCATTAAAATTTGTATGTTCCTTTCCCTTTTTTCAGCTGAAATTTATTTCACAATAACTTACCATAGATCATAGATGTCCTATTTGTAAACATTACTGATATAAAGTATTATCAATGGATGTTATTTATTCCCGATATAAAATGTAAAGAAATTATATTTTAAAAAGTCATTAATCTTGTTTAAATGAGATGAAAGTACATGCTTGTTCACGCTATACAGCAAGAATGTCATAATTGTCGGGCTGTAAATGGGAATAAGACTGTCATTAACGAATTCCCAAATATAAATTCCTAAAATTATAAATCCACACATACACCTTGCCCAGGGATCCTGGATGTGTAAGCATAGGTCTATACTGTTTCTCTATGTTCTTCTGATTTATACCCGATTCCTGTTTTTCCATTGCGTCACATTTCTATAAGAACTTTTCTGGAACTAAACTAACGTGTTTGAATTTATGTGGGCATTCAAGTCATAACTGCACACTTCCTGGTAAGTGTTTATACAGTAGCAAGCACAAAACTTCAGGTTTGCCCAAATCATTAGTTCATCGTTAGGCGTGCGGAACGAGTTTCTGGGTAATCCTTACGACGACGTGTACGAAGTGGTGGTTAATTCCATCCACGAGGAACACGTGATGCCTGATCCTATCCACGAGGTACACAATGTGGTGGCTAACCCCATCGACGAGGTACACGATGTGGTGGCTAACCCCATCCACGAGGTACACAATGTGGTGGCTAACCCCATCGACGAGGTACACAATATGGTGGCTAACCCCATCCACGAGGTACACAATGTGGTGGGTAACCTCATTCGCGAGGTACACGATATGGTTGCTAACCCCATCCACGAGGTACACAATGTGGTGGCTAACCCCATCGACGAGGTACACGATGTGGTGGCTAACCCCATCCACGAGGTACACAATGTGGTGGGTAACCGCATCCGCGAGGCACACGATAAGGTGGCTAACCCCATCCACGAGGTACACAATGTGGTGGCTAACCCCATCGACGAGGTACACGATGTGGTGGCTAACCCCATGGACGAGGTACACAATGTGGTGGGTAACCGCATCCGCGAGGCACACGATAAGGTGGCTAACCCCATCCACGAGGTACACAATGTGGTGGCTAACCCCATCGACGAGGTACACGATATGGTGGCTAACCCCATCCACGAGGTACACAATGTGGTGGCTAACCCCATCGACGAGGTACACGATGTGGTGGCTAACCCCATGGACGAGGTACACAATGTGGTGGGTAACCGCATCCGCGAGGCACACGATAAGGTGGCTAACCCCATCGACGAGGTACACAATGTGGTGGCTAACCCCATCGACGAGGTACACGATATGGTGGCTAACCCCATCCACGAGGTACACAATGTGGTGGCTAACCCCATCGACGAGGTACACGATGTGGTGGCTAACCCCATGGACGAGGTACACAATGTGGTGGGTAACCGCATCCGCGAGGCACACGATAAGGTGGCTAACCCCATCCACGAGGTACACGATGTGGTAGCTAACCCCATCCACGAGGTACACAATGTGGTGCCTGATCCCATCCACGAGGTACACAATGTGGTGCCTGATCCCATCCGCAAGGTACACAATGTGGTGGCTAACCCTATTCGCAAGTTACAGGATATGGTGGCTAACCCCATCCACGAGGTACACAATGTGGTAGCTAACCGCATCCACAGGGTACACGATATGGTGGCTAACCCCATCCACGAGGTAAACAATGTGGTGGCTAACCCCATTCGCAAGTTACACGATGTGGTGGCTAACCCCATCCACGAGGTACACAATGTGGTGGCTAACCCCATCCACGAGGTACACGATGTGGTGGCTAACCCCATCCACGAGGTACACAATGATGTAGGTAACCTCATTCGCGAGGTACACGATATGGTGGCTAACCCCATCCACGAGGTACACGATGTGGTGGCTAACCCCATCCACGAGGTAAACAATGTGGTGGCTAACCCCATTCGCAAGTTACACGATGTGGTGGCTAACCCCATCCACGAGGTAAACAATGTGGTGGCTAACCCCATTCGCAAGTTACACGATGTGGTGGCTAACCCATCCACGAGGTAAACAATGTGGTGGCTAATCCCATCCACAGGGTACACTATATGATGGCTAACCCCATCCACGAGGTACACAATGTGGTGGCTAACCCCATCCACGAGGTACATGATGTGGTGGCTAACCCCATCCACGAGGTACACAATGTGGTGGCTAACCCCATCCACGAGGTACACAATGTGGTGGCTAACCCCATCCACGAGGTACATGATGTGGTGGCTAACCCCATCCACGAGGTACACAATAAGGTGGGTAACCCTATTGGCGATGTACACGATGTGGTGGCTAACCCCATTCACGAGGTACACGATATGGTGGCTAACCCCATCCACGAGGTACACAATGTTGTGCCTGATCCCATCCGCAAGGTACACAATGTGGTGGCTAACCCTATTCGCAAGTTACAGGATATGGTGGCTAACCCCATCCACGAGGTACACGATGTGGTGGCTAACCCCATCCACGAGGTACACAATAAGGTGGCTAACCCCATTCGCGAGGTACACGATGTGGTGGCTGATCCTATCCACGAGGTACACGATGTGGTGGCTAGCCCCATCCGCGGGGGACACGATAAGATGGCTAACCCCATCCGCGATGCACACAATAAGGTGGCTAACCCAATTCGCGAGGTACACGATGTGGTGGCTAACCCCATCCACGAGGTACACAATGTGGTGCCTGATCCCATCCACGAGGTACACAATATGGTGGCTAACCCCATCCACGAGGTACACAATGTGGTGCCTGATCCCATCCACGAGGTACACAATATGGTGGCTAACCCCATCCACGAGGTACACGATAAGGTGGCTAACCTCATCCATGAGGTACACGATATGGTGCCTGATCCCATCCACGAGGTACACGATGTGGTGCCTGATCCCATCCGCAAGGTACACAATATGGTGGCTAACCCCATCCACGAGGTAAACAATGTGGCGGGTAACCCCATTCGCGAGGCACACAATAAGGTGGCTAACCCCATCCGCGAGGCACACGATAAGATGGCTAACCCCATCCGCGAGGCACACAATAAGGTGCTTACCCCATTCGCGAGGTACACGATAAGGTGGCTAACCTCATCCATGAGGTACACGATATGGTGCCTGATCCCATCCACGAGGTACACAATATGGTGGCTAACCCCATCCACGAGGTACACAATGTGGTGCCTGATCCCATCCACGAGGTACACAATATGGTGGCTAACCCCATCCACGAGGTACACAATGTGGTGGCTGATCCCATCCACGAGGTACACGATGTGGTGGCTAACCCCATCCGCGAGGCACACGATAAGATGGCTAACTCCATCCGCGAGGCAAACGATAAGATGGCTAAACCCATCCACGAGGCATACAATAAGGTGGCTAACCCCATTCGCGAGGTACACGATGTGGTGGCTGATCCTATCCACGAGGTACACGATGTGGTGGCTAGCCCAATCCGCGAGGCACATGATAAGATGGCTAACCCCATCCGCGAGGCACACAATGATGTAGGTAACCTCATTCGCGAGGTACACGATATGGTGGCTAACCCTATCCACGAGGTACACAATGTGGTGGCTAACCCCATCCACGAGGTACACAATATGGAGGCTAACCCTATCCACGAGGTACACGATGTGGGGGCTAACCCCATCCACGAGGTACCCGATGTGGTACTTGATCCCATCCGCGAAGCACAAAATATCTTGGCTAACCCCATCCACGAGGTACACGATACGGTGCCTGATCCCATCCACGAAGTACACGATATTGTGCCTAATCCCGTCCACGAGATACACGATGTGTTGCTTAATCCCATCAACGAGGTACACGATGTGGTGCCTGATCTCATCCACGAAGTACCAAATGTTGGTACCTGATCCCATCCACGGAGTACACGATATTGTGCCTAATCCCATCCACGAGATACACGATGTGCTGCTTGATCCCATCCACGAGGTACATGATGTGGTGCCTGATCTCATCCACGAAGTACCAAATGCTGGTACCTGATCCCATCCACGTAGTACCCGATGTGGAACCTGATCTCATCCGCGAGGCACACAATATGGTGGCTAACCCCATCAATGAGGTACAGGATGTGGTGCCTCATCCATCCACGAAGTACCCGATGTGGCACCTGATCCCATCTATGAGATACACGATATGGTGCTTGATCCCATCCACGATGTACACGATGTGGTACCTGATCCCATCCACGGAGTACCCAACGTTGGGCCTGATCCCATCCACGAAGTACCCGATGTGGTACCTGATCCCATCTACGAGATGCACGATATGGTGCTTGATCCCATCCACGATGTACACGATGTGGTACCTGATCCCATCCACGAAAGTACCCAACGTTGGGCCTGATCCCATCCACGAAGTGCCAACGTTGGGCCTGATCCCATGCGCCTGAGAGGTGACTGATACCATGTTGGTGAGGTTTGTCTGCTTTGCTATATAATCATTATCGTTATATAAGTCAGGATTTCGTATAAAGGTGAAAGAATAAAATCGTAAAACATCGTGGAATGGTTAAGAAACGGTGGCTAAAACACCAGACTTATGAACTGCATGGAAATCGAGGCTCAACCCTAAGACGAGTTTAGCCAACAGATAATAAAACTGAAAATCTTCATATTCCCTCGCTCGAGGCAAATGGAATGGTAACGTTTGAATGATAGTCGGCAGTGTGATTGGTAGAGTTGATATCTGTTGCCTATAGCATGTCGCTTGAGTGAAGCAGCAGTATGAATATAAGGACAATTGAATTCATACACAGATACAACTCAAAATCGTTTTTCAAATGACTTTAATCAAAATGAAACCCAACAAACACGTGTAATCATTTGAACACCGTGAAGTATCGTTTGTACAAAAATAAACAATTTGAGCATTTTCTTTAATGTCAACGACATTAATATGCATACACATGGCACCATATAACAATGCATAACCTTTACTATAAGCAGTATTTGAATAATCCGCATAGCTTTACCCCGTAAATTGACTTTTAACTTTCAAAGTTTGACTATTTGTTTTGAATGTTTAATATAACAAATGATGAACAGTTGCCAGCAACAAGTGATGGACACTTGTTAGCAACAAGTGATGGACAGTTGTTAGCAACAAGAAGAAAACACTCAAACAAAATATAGTTTAAAGGAAAAGACCTCTCAAAATCAAAGTAAGCATCGCTAAAAAGACCACTTAAAACTATGCATCAATAAACTTTCATTTATTTTTGACTTTTGTGAAGAGTTAAAGGGGATCAAAAATTTGAATTTTGAGTTGGGCTTTATGGACCATACTGGCAAGGAAATCTGAAGTCAAAGGAAAATTATCCAAGCCCAATCACGACACCGAATGTTGGAATAAATCTTTTTACGTATGGGTAAAAGATTACTGTTACCAAAAATTCCTTCCTTCTGATTAACATCAGGAAAAAAGGTGATGTGACGTCACAATTCTTAGTAAATCGTCAGTATGGCTCACAAAGCCCACCATAGAATTCAAATATTTGAATGCCTTTCAACACTCTTTAAAAAATCTGAAAAAATAAATGAAAGTATTTTATTTAACACAAAATAAAAGTATTTTACGCATAGTTTTCAGTTGTCTGTATGATGAACCATACTTCATATTTAGCTTTTTTTTACTTTAATAAGACTGTAAAGATGAAACGGAAAAAAAACGCGTAAGAAACTACGCCCTAAAAATAAATGGAATATAGTTATAAATTAAATAAAAATGAAATCTTTTCAGCAAAATGGCATCCTTCCGTATCTAGGTACAAAAACACACTTTATATAAATTACTGGCGCAAATGGGTTACAAAAACAAATAAATAATTTTGCTACATTATGAAAATAAATATTCGTTACTAGGCTTCTGAGTTTGAGCTTTTAACATTTATGATTTAAATATAATTATTAAAAGACTAGCTGTGCAAACCTTAAAGTGAGACAGAAGCGATATAATTCGTTCATGTAAATAACTGAGAACAGAATTGCCAAGTTCGAGTGCGAACTACACAAAGTATTTTTGATATCATTGTACGTAGTTTGAAAAGCATTATAATTACGCTGTTGAGATAGTTTACGGCCTTCGCTCGTCCTTTCCACTTACTGTACTTGATACGTTGCTAGAGAGTCTTTTGGTGACGTCAGAAGTGATAGTCCGCATTCATAATTGTCGTTATTTTGTTATAAGAATTCCATAGGCATATAGTTCAAATTTATCAGGGCGAAACTATTTATTTATTTATTTGATTGATGTTTTACGCCGTACTCAAGAATATTTCACTTATACGACGGCGGCCCGCCTTATGGTGGGAGGAAACCGGGCAGAGCCCATGGGAAACCCACGACCATCCGCAGGTTGCTGGCAGACCTTCCCACTTACGGCCGGAGAGGAAGCCAGCATGAGCTGGACTTGAACTCACAGCGACTTGAACTCATTGGTGAGAGGCTTCTGGGTCATTACGCTGCGCTAGCACGCTAACCGACTGAGCCACGGAGGCCCCTTTATCAGGGCGAAAAGGCTAAATATGCTTGAAGTTAAGGGTGCTCAAGTGAGCTAAAATTAAGTACTGTCACATGAGTTTTATGTGGTTTTGAGCCACTTTTTATGCCTACGGAAGTCTTAAAAGTACATTATACCCAAGGGGGCCTAACCTGCACATTATACCCGATGGGGTCTCAGGAGCTAGATATAAGTACAACGTTCCATGTTCTTATCATGAAACTCAACAAGTCTTCCTTCGTAAGTTTCAAACTTGGGCTCAGACCGTAGTTGTACTTGGGCTCATAATCCATGGAATGACATGACATCGTCGATGTCTTCAACATTGTATCACATCCTCTAGATGAAGTGTGGCCTACAAGTATCTTCACCCATGACGGGAGAATGCTTATTACATGTTTAAGAAGTCTGTTTCAAAGGAGTGTACTTTAACGTGTTTGTTGAGATGGTCTTTGCGGCTGAAGGCTTTCCCGCACACATTACATTTGTGGGGTCTCTCTCCCGTATGAATTCTTCGATGTCTTGTCAGTTCCTCGTTCCTGATGAAAGCCTTGTTACATCCATTCTCAGTGCACCTGTACGGTCTTTCACCTGAAAACATAATACAACTAGGATGTAGTCAGAAAAAAGTCAGACATGATTTTCACATTGTGAATAAGGGGACATAGAATATAGACGCTGTCAGTGCCTTACATGATGCTCGTACAAGCAGCTACAACTCATGGTCCTGTATGATACTATGGTGATATCAACTGACTTACTCATTGTCACCTAACGCTGTACAGGCACGGTTTGTGTTGTAGCTTCATAAGAGAACAGTGTCCGAGGAGAAAATCTGTGGTTCACATAGTTAACCATGTATTATCCTTCGATATTTAATTTAGTTACGCTGCTTGTGTACATGTAGGATAGAAATTTACAACTTTTAATCACACCATCATAGTGGACAAAGCGATACAACACTAAACTTACATACATGTACACACACATTTCGGTATTACGACGTTTGGAAATGTTTTTATAAATAAATAATTAAAGAAAAGAATGAACTCGACAAGTGGGATGAAAATAAGCCGCATTCAAATGAAGCGATGTGTAGAATCCTACAATGGCATGAAATAGCACATGTTCGATTTTCAATCAACGGTTCGTCTGTGTGAAGGTTGATTAAGTCAGCCATAATAACGTATGAAGCATATATTAATACACTGTTAAACTGTGACACAGTGGGCTTGTATATGGCTCGTTTACAACAGTTTTCCAGTAAAGTGGGGATAGAAAGTGAAAGTCTTGATGTGCGCAGCGTTTTAAACCACACATGTGAAGGACGGTTATTCCGAAAGTAACATTAAGTCAGAATGCAATGATGTAAAGAAAAGGGTGTAACAAAAAAAGATAATAACAATGGCAAGAAAAAAGTCAAGAAACTTTAATGACCTGGAGTCCGTTTCACAAAGTCCGCTTAGCGCTAAGTGCGACCTGAGCGTAGCCTCACGAAGTTGCACATGTATGATAATCGCACATAGGAAAATGGTACGGTTATAGTGACGTACAAAAATGTCGAACGACAAATGTACAATAAAAAATGTCGTACGCC
The DNA here is from genome assembly GCF_032854445.1 of Liolophura sinensis. Lineage (NCBI taxonomy): Eukaryota > Metazoa > Mollusca > Polyplacophora > Chitonida > Chitonidae > Liolophura > Liolophura sinensis. The sequence continues at coordinate 73,067,348 of NC_088300.1, forward strand.
GCTTTGTGAAACTGCACCAAGTACTGACGGTATTACGTCGCCATGATAGCGCTACGTGCGTTTTAATGAAACTGGGCGCTGACCTTTGGCCAATGAGATGGTTTAACCCTTGATCAATGAGGTGGCCTGAACCTCGACAACATGAGGTGGCCTGACCATGAACATTGAGATGGCGTGATCCTGAACTTGTCAGGTGGTCAGTTCGAATCCAGCTCTTTCTGACTGGGTTGTGGCTCTGTGTTTGTGAGGTACCTAGCGAGGCGCAATGGCACTGACCAGATTCCACCAGACAAAAACAATGATAAATTTAGTATTCCTACTGACAGCATAAACACTTATCCAGCAAAAAGTAATTATTTTTTTGTTTGGTTTAGTGCCATACTCAAGAGTTTTTCCATTATATAATGTTTTTATGGCGAGAAGAAACCCGAGTTCAGTGATTTAAGCCGTCGACCTTTGTTCCATTAATGAGGAACTTCCTCGTGAATGACGTGCATAGCTGTAAGTCATATTCGTTAAAGATTAATGAAGGTATCCGACAGTACAAACGGCCTTACAAGTCAAACGACCGATTATTCTTACATAACATCGAGCAGAGAGACCGGGGAAAATACTCAAACTGCTGCTACAGGAAAACAAAATCCTTACCAGTATGAATGCGAACATGACCTTTCAGCTGCCCCTGGTTACTACAGCAAACCTCACAGTAAGGACATTGGTATGTTTTGGGGCGGCGGATCCTTAGCTTTTTGGCGGAGGAACTTTGACATGGGCTTCCATTTTTCATGCCCGAGTTGTCCAAAAAGGGATCCGTCAGGTTACTCATCCTCTCAAATGTATCGTCTGACAGTTTTCTCTTCGGCACCATCACCGGGCTTTTAGCATTAGCAGATGTTTCTTCTTCATTTCTCAGGTTTACTGTCTTGGGAGGTGATTGATGCCAATTACGTCTTTCCTTTGTAGATACCGTTGTTTTCGTGGAACATTTACCGGAGTGTGCTGAGGAGGAGTATTGTTTGGAAAGCGTCCCGTAAGTCCAGTGATAAGGGCAACAACAACATGGGCTTGATGGCAGCTGTTGATCTATAAGGTCCGATAATGAAGAAGGTTGTTTTTTTAGGCTATAAATGTAATTGAACCGTTCGGGGTTTGTCTTCTCCACAAACGGGCTGTATGTACACTGGTTTGATATATCACTAAATCCACCCGCAATCCTTGGGGAAAATCCCAAACATAAATCGACTGTTTTATTTTCCCGTATTAGCACCCGTGGCGAAAAGACTTTGGGTGCAAAGACTGGAAAATATAGCGCCATACTTAATCCAGAAAACACAAATTAAGGTGTTAAGTTCACCTCATGTGACGTCTTTGAGCCATGAAAGATTGGGTACGTTCTTGTAACACGGTTTAATGCTGAGGTTTCCAAATGGTAATGAATAGTGACAACTCGTTTGTATCAAACGGCGCCGACTGACGAATATGGAGGTATTCTGAAGGCCGACGCAAATCGCCGAGGGATAAAAGAGCCTGCACGTCACATTAATAGTAAACAGAATTTAGGAACGAACTTAGGTAGACAGCCGTCTTATTGTGTCTTAATAAATACCGTTTTAAGCCAGTTATTGTGCACCTTAAAAGTTTCTATATTTGATTCGATTCTCCGCCCATAATGAGGGGCGTGTGAGAGTGTCGGTCGGTGTAGACACACAACAATATATCGCCTTCCTTTCAATACGAAACTAGGACTTGCCATTAATAGTCTTGCATATTTGACTGATAGCACGATACATTTATGTATTCGTAAGGGGAGTAGGGCATGAAAGGAAACGCAGAAGCGCTCAAGATTTCTTTCTGTCCAGAATTACACTTGCTATGCATAGAGTATAAACTTGAAGTCTTTACTAATGCGCCATGATAAGAAGGCTGTCCAGATACAGTGGAACTGGTTGAACGAACAGCCTTTCAACACGAAGTTCATACTCAATGTGGGTATCGCGGACACACAAAAAATATTATGAATCCTGTCACCACTGACTTTATTTAATTGTGTTTATTCATAGAAGGCGCGTCTCTCATATACTGCTGCTTATATTTGCTCAGCGCTGAGAATTTTGAATCTGAATGCATGGAAGTGATAAAAACGCCGTGAATAAGGACTGTCGTCGTCTTCTTAGCGGAATGTGGTCAAGGGGGGTGGGGGGGGGGGGGGAGTTCAGTCCTCAATAGTAGGCGTAAAGTTCCTTTTTGTGTATTCCCTTCGCCTGTGCATAAGTACGCAGTGAACATCAACAGCTAAATGAACTCGTGTTTTTAGATTTCCATTGAACTATACTCATACATAAACCTGGCAGTTACACCCATATACATGAGGCGTAGATTTAAGACAGCCCCTATATATACACACACACCCAATACTAAGAGACAACATTGCTGAACATAGGAACAAGCCTAGTAAATAGCCAATCAGCAATTTATGTATAAATATGGCTTTTTGTACAAGTCACGAACGCCCAGTTCAGTTGAAATCATCGTTCGCTCTAGTTGTATTCAGTGCTATTGGTTACGTCTTTTGCGAAATGACCCTATCTTATTACCCGAGATATTGTTCGTTTTCATCTCTACCCCAAAACCTACACACCTACCCCCCCCCCATCCTCACACACACACACTTCCCGATCCCTACACAAATGCACACACTCACATCCACCTTACTCTCCCTCTAAATAAGAAAAAAAAACATTGTACACAGATATATATTTATCGTTCATCTTAAGCTATCCCTGAAGATCCCTGGTATCTTTGCACTATTACACAGATTCTGAGGGCCGGCTACACACCAGAGTAATTGCAGATTTGTGGTACCTTGTTGGTACTTATACACTATATTTATTTATATTTTGAACTAAACGCGAAACCAAGTTGAGTACATACTTCTGCACAGCAACGCCCCGGAGGCCGCGGAAAGCAACAACTTTCAGCGCGGTAAATGCTACATCTTCAAATCACATTTGGTGTTTAGAGGAAAACGCGAGTTGTCCGGGTACTGTGATTGGATGGTCGTCTATTGTATCACCCAGTGCTGTCCCAGAGTACGGCATCTGTAAATACTGCGTTGGCAGCAAAAACTTAAAGATTAAAACTTGAATAATGTTATACAACTAAGTTGAAATGTGTCCAGGTAACATATTTTCCGAAACGAGCATCCGTGGTATACAGAAAAGACGCACAGCAAAACAAGTTGAGGTACAGCAAAGACGGGGGCATGATAATAGGTTCTTCCGTGTACAAGGTTACACTGGTGTGGCCACCCTAGCTGTGTGAGGGTGAGAAGTGTGCTACCCAGCAGGTGTATTTTGCAAACGATTGAAGTTTTATCTCTATACAACCCATCTCCTTGTGATAAACTGGGCGTGACCAAAGCATCACTGTTAGTACTGCGTCAGCCAAAATTGCCTTCTCCTTGGGCCGGAAAGTCCTGAAGTAGGAATGATAGAACACGTTTATGATCCGAACCTGTGTGCGCTCGTGGCTAAGGTCAAACAAGGTCATGAGGAACACAAATAGAACACGAGATTTCTAAAGGACTCCTGTCTCGCGGTTTTGTTAGCGAATTGTCCTGTTTGATTTTTATATTATATACATCCGACTTATTTCTCCTTGGCTAAACATCATGGATCGGAAGTTCGACGAAGAAGGGGTGCGATTAGGTGCAATAACGACAAACGGGACTGACCTACAGCTACATACATTAGTACGGATTATTATTTCAAACGCACTTGCTAAATGATAGAGAACCATGAGTCAGCAAAAAAAAATTGTTTTACAATAATGTAACATAATGTGTAACAGAAAAGTGGCTAACTGTAGATTCAAAAGAGGCAGCTAATGTGGTAAGTTCTTTTAGAATAAATGCATGCAATTTCCCTTTTGTTTTAAATCACAAGGTATGGTCTAAATCTCATCAATGTGCCAGTACTTACACCACTTACACCAAGAAAACAATAACTTTTATTCATGGATTGGTTTATTTATCGCCACTGTCAAGACTTTGTCACTTATATGACAGCAGTCGGTTTTATGTAGGAACTCACTGACCTTTGACAAGATACTGGCAAACTTTATCACATGTAACACACAGACTTGCACGACATATTGTTGGAAGACATGTGGTCTCTAACGAACGTGATAGCGTGTACACTGCCCTACGAGTTTACAGTACACTACTTGCAAGACCCCTACAAACAAACCGAGATTAAAACTGCACCGTTATAGCCTAGTAGCTTGGAGTCATCGTTCGCTCTAGTTGTATCGCGTCCCCAGAATTTCATCGAGGTCACTCTGTGATAAACACTCAAACTGTACTGGTTTTAGTACTGGTAAAATCATAATTAAGCCATGATATCAGCTGTATATTACACCTCGGAAATGTCAGTTGTCCGACAACTCAGGCCCTGAGTTACACATGGAAGCTTCCGTCGTACGACCTAAGAAGAACTGAACTCACGTGTATAGTTATGCACTAGTACGGGCGAATATACGGATATATCATGGCATTATGGCACGGTATGGACTGTCACTCGAGAACACTTGCCTTTCTGTTTAGACTATAATAACAACAAATTTAGGATGGAAAAGCAAATCATGTACTTGTAATAAATGAAAGATCACCACAGGCATCCTGACTTCAGAGTAATGTTAACATAAACTATATTTGTATATAAGCGGATAATTTTGGGCAATACTAAACAAGACTCAGGTGGCGTTCAGTGACATTTTCCAAATCTTCACTATGTTCGCAACAAATTCTTGAGTGTGAAGGAAAATACCAGTTAGTTAAATCAAGAATTTTTGCACAAGTTGTTCATATTTGTGGAAAACAACGATGGTCTAAACTTGTTTATTGTCAAGAGTTATTTTAACGAACAAAGCGATATGTTAACGAACAAAGCGCTATATTAACGAACAAAGCGCTATGTTAACGAACAAAGCGCCATGTTAACAAACAATTAATTCATTAATTCACTTGAATCCTTTAAACTCCATGTTGAACCAATTCTAAACGTGGGATGTTAAGTGCAAAAAATGCTATGGCTTCTCCTGTTATGTTTTAAAAGATTGTACAATTGTCCCATTGTAGAGAATTGCTTTTAGGACGACACATATGTCATTAACGTTCATCGACAGTCATGTTTTAAAAAATGAAGCAATTTTTATGGCGTCGTTGAGGGTCAGATAAATGAACCAACGCCATTTTAACGACACAACGTTGCAATATCCAAGAGGAACAAGCAACAGCGGCACTCTCTAAAATCACGAGAGGTGGCGCTAGTCTGAAGCAGGACCTTGAGTTGTTTGACGTCAGATGGCGCTAATCGTTTCAGTCGAATTAACTGTTCTTTCTTTCATGTGACGTCATAATGATGAGCTGGGAAAGCAGCTTTTGACGTCAATAAAATGACGTGAAGGTCCTACTGGCCGGCGTTTGACGGGTCCCCAATATATGGGCTGTCAAGATATGTGCGATCTATTTCTAGCCAAATGTAACCTATACATTACATACATACACGTATGCAAAATAAGAAAACAAATGTAACACTATCATTTCATATGTAATCAACATTACAACTTTCAGTTTCAGAATAAAACAGTTTGAAGAATGTTCAGCACTTCCTTGTGGGATATATCCGGCATTCTTAAAGAGCCAGCCGTGGAAACGTAACAGGTCTCTATTGTGACGCTGCATAGCGACACTCAGTAGTATCGCTTGGTTCGGCGCTGGGCTTTGGAGAATGACGCCACAAACGGTTGACGTCATCCGACACCAGACGGCATGGTGGGGACGTTGCCGTAGGTCTGCAAACGAAGTGAACCAGCCGAAAGTGAATCCGCAAAGGCCATTCTTCTGTCACTATGGCGGCGTCAAGTTCCCAGTCGAGCAGTGAACAGGGAGTCAAAGCGGATGATGGTATTAAGAAGTATGTGTATATTTTGATCATTAGTTAGCGGTGAAATCTTTACGTCCTCATGGCTGATAAGGTTGAACGTTGAATATACAAGAAAATCACTAAGTTTTTACAGACAATATAACTGATAATATAATAGAGTAAACACAACATTCGACCAAATGTGTATATGTATAGATAAATTATCAGACATGAAGTTTAAAACTCGTATTTATATATTTTTCTGACGTCTACTCAAAACCTGTTGTATAAGGATATAAGGGGCATTAATAGTTCCTGCGCGCTTTCCATGGTAACTTTAGATCCTTTTTTATATCTCGGCTTTTTTTCTTTCACCTTTATTTGAAATGAGAAAAAAAAAAAAAAGAACAGCCATTTTTCTCGCTAGATGCTGTCGGTGAACAAAGTCAACAACGTATATAAATATAGTGTGTGTTCGTAAATCAGTTTGCGCGAATCGTCTTAAATCTACCATGACAAACACCACAGTAGGCATTACTAAAATTCAGTTTTAATTTTGCAATCTGTTGATTTTTTTGAGAAGTCAAAAAAGTTTTCACTTAAAACAATGACAGTTAGTCTTATTTTCTCAATAATATGATTCCGTTGCTTGTGTTTCTGTATATAGTTTTCACAGTGATATATCTAGTTATGTGATATTAACGTTGTTGTATATTCATCTTACAGGGTTCGATTCAGGAGTCAGGTTCAGCGCCAGTTCAAGAGGAAGGGCACGGAAGGAGTCACTGAATATAAGGATGTGAGTTCACTGATAACTATGTAATCTGCTTATTTTCCATGCCTAAATAATTCTTTTCATTATTATTAGTTTTTAAAAAAATTGTTTTTGTTGCTCCCCGCTCAGCTTACGTCTTTAATCAGTTTTGCACTCACATGCCTACTGTTTAAATCTTACAGAGGTACCGCTGGTTCACATTTCAAGAGTACTCTACTAAATTCAAACCCAAATCCAAGCTCGTCTGTAAAGACAAAGAGAAGATGGAGTTACAAACGTCTTATGACAGGAATTACGTGGAACATCAGGTAAAACAATAACAGTCCTGGATGAAAAAGTGTACGCTTGGGTAACACAAATTTAGGAGATGCCTTGTAACTGATGACCGGTTTAGTCATACCACTGAAACTCCTGTGTCGACTCACTTCAGTGGCTCCGCATTGTTTGATGTCCACATCACACTCAAAACTGAACCCTATCGGAGAATAACACTCGTTATTTTACCGGATTCTGATGGATAGTACACCCCTTAATGGGTCAGGGGCCAGTGGTTCAAAAAGTATTAACTTTAGTGTAGACTGAAGTGCCATTTTTTAAATTTTATTTATTTAATTAGTGTTTTACGCCACACTTAAGAATATTTCTCTTATCCGACGGCGACCAGCATTATGGTGGGAGGGAACCGGGCAGAGCCGGGTGGAAACCCACGACCATCCGCAGGTTGCTGCGGGAAAGTGTCATTTAAGAATTTGTATTAGAGACCGATTTTGATTTAAAAGGGCCCGGTTTTTCAAAGCTATTTTAGAATTAATAGAAGATTTAACTTTAAACAAAGTCTTTAATTTTGTACTTAACCTGAAAAAAAAACCTTAACCTGGGTGAGCGAGTGAGTGAGTGCTTGGGATTTAACGTCACACTTCACAATTTTTCAGTCATATGGCGACGAAGGAATCATTTAGAGTTCATGTAATGTGCCTTCTTGTTGCAGGACCGCTCTTTTATCCAGTACTGCTTCACTGAGACGCCTTATCGAGGGCACGTAAGCCGCCCCGCCTAAGCCATTACACTGATACGGGTCAAGAATTGTGTCACAGTATACTAAATATGAACTAAAACTGTGGCTGTTATGTTTTGACATGGGACAACCCTACCTTATATGAACACGGAAATAATTCCCCGGCTCTAATTGCTCGTGTGACTTGGTGGCAATAAGTGGTCAAGGGCTCTTGTAGGGCGGTTTGAGCAGTCTCTCATCCGCTGAAGATCACTTGTTCACCAACATGGCGTGCTAGTACGTCAGACGTGAGAAAGTCCGTCAGTTAATTGACAGATGTGGGTAGTTTACTCCGGCGCTCCGGGCTCTTCGGTTTCTTTCTCTCATAAATAAAACTTTTTCAACATGGTTGAAGCATTTCTAACTATCAATAAATTTAATTTACTTTGGGTCAAAAAATAGGTCAACAATTTTCATCTGGCTCTGAAAAAATAAACACAAAAAAACAATGTGTCCCGTAGTCGTGGCAGATGTGTATACATTAGAGTAATGATATTAAATTTAATTTACTTTGGGTCAAAAAATAGGTCAACAATTTTCATCTGGCTCTGAAAAAAAAACACAAAAAAACAATGTGTCCCGTAGTCGTGGCAGATGTGTAGGCCTATACATTAGAGTAATGATATGTGGTCAGTTGATGTTGATGTTCAGCATGTTGATAAATGCGTATTTGACACACTTTAGTATTCGGCTGATTTTTCTAGATCAAGATGAGGGTTCAGCAGAAGCCGACACCATATTGTCCTCCAGTAGGCAAGATGAAAGCCAAAACAGTCTACCAGGACACTTTCACCAAAAAGGTTGTACGGCTCGCTTTATTAAGACGTGTACATAAATTAATTCTCAGACTGTTTTGTCTTAAATAAATACACATCATACCACTGATGATAGCATAAATGAATGGTTTGTTGTTGGCGATTTTGTATCCATGCTATGTCCGCTTTGTTATCCTTGAACTGGCGCTGTCATAGTCATGGCATGCTCCATTTCACCTTCAAATTTCGGAAAACAGTCGATTACCGACCTCCACAGTCTGTCCTATGACTCCTACTGCAAACTGTTAAAATCTTGAGCTGTCGATCAATCACAGATGTAAATATCCATCCGTGCATCATATACAGCTTCCGTGTTCCTAGGCGATACATTCCCACTGTTCGCAGTAGCGAGGCCCAGGAGTCGGGATAACCACGTATCCAGCATTCTAACAGAAAACAGGGGCCATTTCAGCAGAGAGGTTGAACTAGATGGACTATGAATAGACATTTACCTTTGATTGAGTGATCGACGTTTCGGAATTTTAAGAGTCTTGTTATCTAGAACCCTACAAATTGTATTGAAAGGAGTAACTGGAAAGGCCGAGGAAATTGGCATTAAACTGTTTTCTGAAGCTTTACAAAGAATCCTACAAGTGTTACTGGGAGCTAGCCATGAACACAGTCATCCAGGGCTATGTCCATGCTAGGCTATGCCTCATCAGTTACAATAATAGGGCGGCTTTTTGTATTGGGTGTAAGCACTGGTATACGAGCTAGAGCTTACGTACAAAATCTCTCACAGCAAATAGAATTTTCTTCCATCCATTTTCAAGCATTTCTTCCACATTTAGTATCACAGAATTTTGTTTCATTCATGCTCAGCCTTTTTCTTTATATCATGTTAATCGAAGATGAAATCCCAAACTTTGCCCTGTATCAATACAGAAAGCTTTCTATCCTTTACGATAACCTTATTCAGTAAAGTTCAGTATACATACCTTAGTCTTGATTGGTAACACCCTAAAGGGTTGAATCGAACACCGTCGGCAAATGTTGGATTTCTGACAGATTATTGAAATGAACCATTATTAAACAAATTTACGTTGAATTTTACGTATTTGTGATATAGTTTACTGACTGTGTCGCCCGTCTATATTGCAGGAGCCGGCTGACATAGTTCCGTACGTTCCCAGCCTGCCTTTTCGTGTTCCCGCCAAACGAACGGACGTTGTGTCTGAGTATCAGACTGCCTTTATCCCTATGGAATCTCAGCGAACAAAGGCATGTAAAATGAAACAGGCCATGGAGCTACCGGCGGGGAAGATGAACGAGGTGTCCACAATTCAGGTAGGCATTTATAGCAATGGACCAAGAGTTCACCATTAAATCCTTACGTGTAATTTAATTTTAAATCGTGGTTTTATATTATTAATTTATATATTCAGTTGGCGTTGCGCCGGTGCTCAAGAATATTTCAGATATACGATGGCAGTCAGCACTATGGAGAGGAAACCGGACCGAGCCCGGGGGAAACTCACAACTATCTGCAGATTGTTTTAGATCGTGGTGTACCTAGATAACAAACATGTTATGGAAGAATAAGCTAGTTCAAATAGCACTGGGCATGCACTGTACATGTAAGAAAGCGGTAAAAGCTTTACATTAAAGTAAAAAGAAAGCTAAAATATGGAGTAGTGTGCACCATACAGATAACTGAAAACTATGCGTAAAAATACGTTCATGTCTTTTTTAAGATTTTTTAAGAGTGTTGAAAGGCGTTCAAATATTTAAGAGCTATGGAGGGCTTTATGAGCCATACCAACGGTATATGTAGAAGCTCTGACGTCACATCACCTCTTTTTCCTGATGTTCACGAGAAGAAACGAATTTTTGAGAACATCATTTCATTAATATTTTGCTTATGGGTAAAAGGAGTTATTCTTATTATGTTTACGTTAATTTCCAACGTGATTAGAGCTGGAAAACTTCCTACGTCACAGTTCCTAATCTCTGATAGTGATTATGCATAGTTTTAGGTGGTCTACTTAGTGATACCTGCTTCGATTTTAGAGGTCTTTTCCTTCAAAGATTGAACAACCCATCTTCGCGAGATACACACTGTTTATTCTACGTCAAATCCTGAATAACAACTAGGGAACAAAGTTTTCAGTGCAACATTATACACGTAGCAAATGTCAAAACACTTTCAAATTTCATTGTTTTAGCACGATTACAAAGAACATAAAAATTTCAAAAGAGTCCTGCCTATCTACCAAGGCAGTCGACAAGTAGCCGGAAACTGTCCTTTTCCGAACATCACCACCTATCGGGAGACATACGTTCAGAAAGGCAAGGATAATAAAAAGCCAAAATACTGTAAGTATTGTATCCAACTGTTCTCTTTAATAGTGAGAACCCTTCACTTACGACGTTTGTCTGGGGAGCTTGTTTTCTCCGTATTAATTTAAAACCATTTGTTTCAACGTCTGTGTACACTTCCTTGCCAGTCAGTTGTAGAAAGAGTTGAAAAAGCGGTCTACCCTGCTATTAGCTAGACTCCTGGTACAGCAGGTTATCGAAGCATAAGATGGGTGAAAATAAATTTTCACAGGGGAGAGTGAAAGGGGAATAACTCAACTGACGTTTGCATGCATCCTGAACAAACACCTTCAACTGACGTTTGCTTGCATCCTGAACAAACACCTTCAACTGACGTTTGCTTGCATCCTGAAAAAACACCTAACAGAAGTCTTGCACGTTTAAGTATTATACACGTACATCACGTTATCATAATTTTGAATGGTCGTCAAAGTCAGTTATTTTCAGATGTTATTGCACCTTTTTTGAAAATCATTTCGGTAAACCGATTCCCTACTCGCCTTCACAGCTAAGACAAATAAACCGCGAGTTCAAGACGGTCCTCATTTTACGGACGGCGTGGAAGCAAAGGAATGTCCCCCTAGACCGGACTCGTTCCCGGATTTCAAACCTGCAAAGCTTGGCCCAATGATAGCTTTTGAAGGAAAGAGTACTCAACGGTCTGATTACAAAAGTTGGCCTGTCAAGCTACCAAGCAAGCCGTTCTGGGTTAAGGAAATGGAGTTCAAGCTCCCGCAGGAAGGCATTCAGATGACTACCACATACGAGGTAAGGCTTGTGATTGAATCGAAGACTGAAAAGATCGGAACCAATCAATATTTTGATGTGAATCTGTCTATGAAAATAGGTTACATCAAACATGTATATGTGCAGCGATGAAGTACCCAACACCTATTATCTTAGTGATGATATCGCAGTTCAAAATAAGCTCAAACGCACACCTAGAGAAAATCCAAACCACCGCCTATTTATAAATTTCAAACTCGACTTATTTCTATAACCCGAAAACGAATCTGTTTGTGCTGGCTCTAAGCGAATCCTGTTTTGCCTTGTAAACGGGTAGGGTAGGGTACGCGTCCATGGTGCAATATCGTGTTTCCGGTTTCTCAAAGCGAAACATAGCGTTATTCATGGCCTCGTAAGAATTCCAGGCTGAAAGCTGATTGATACTTAGCAAGTATGTCAGAAAAAAAAAGTGAGAAGTCAAACAGTTTATGTCAGTTTGCATCCCTCTTCCAAAAGAACTAATTATTTATTGTATTTTTAAGAACCATGATGATCTTTCCACAGAATACCGTCAGATTTTCACTTCGGACTAAACACATCAAACTTTAGAATACAAGGCTTTTTCCACTAAGACAACTTCAAAACATATACTGCTTTTAGAGCTTATTTTTAAGCCCTATAAATTAAAATTGTGACCACCTCATGAATGTTATCTTCATCTAAAAGCAAGTTAGTGAGGTTTTAAATTTTGACTTGTATGAAATGACCTTGTGGAATAGGCCCCACATAATTCGGAGTCAGTAACCCCCAGAACTGATTTGCACGCGTCCGATGATATTTTATTGGTTTACGCTGTATAATTGATAAGCAGAGTTAAATGTGATCTTAAATGCTTGAAGTTTTACGTCGTATTTCAGAATTTTTCAGTTAGAAGATGGGAAGGAATCATTAGGAGTGTGCGTATTTATGCTGTTTCTTCTCGTGGCAGAGCGGTTTTATGTTGCTCAAAGTGTTGCCGCCACTGAAATATCATGCCGTAGACACCAGACTTTACACCCCACCCATTCACATTATACTGACACTGGGCTAACCAGTCCTGTTTCCTTGCTCTAACCTCTCAGTGCTCAGCACCAAGCAAAGCAGCAACAAGTACCATTTCTAAAGTCTTTGGTATGACCCGACCCGGATTTGATCCCAGGTCTTCTGATTTCACTGTACACGAGGTGTGGGCCACCTTCATAAACGTGTAGAAATTATCACTGGCATGCAGTCTATAATTTTTAAACGCCCACCGCCATTAGACGCAGCTTATTATGTTGTAGTAATTTTATCCTCTCTCCCTCTGTATTCGTGTCCGCCCTATATCTCCAATTGTTTTCCATGTGGCGTTTTAATTTTTGGTGTATACTTATATACAGAGATGACGATATGTCGAGACTTACATTTGCCCATTTTCACCCTTACCCGGGTAACTAGCTTGCCATCATCCCTGTATATACTATATGATTTTGTCTCCGGACTACAATACCAACTGTTTTCCACACAGAGTTTTAATTTTTGTTGCATACATAGATACACAGATGGCAATGTGTCTCGACTCATATTTGTCCATTTCTATGGTTACCATGGTAATCAGATTGCTATTTCTCTGATATCTGCTCTGTAGATAGACGTGAACTTCGTGTTCATGGCTACAACTCCGTATATTGTGTTCACTTCAACCCTGACTTGTTAAAACTGGTATTTGTGACACGGTGGCTGGGGATTCAAACCTGGAGGAAATCTCGAGGAAAAAGTACATTTCCCCAGTCTCGTGTAAGCTTGATGGCGACAAGCTTTCGAGGACGCCAATGTGAGCCTACACTAACGTTCGTTGAAGACCACATGTCTTCGGCTAATGTCTGTACGTAATACGTGGGACATTTCTAACAGTAATTTCCACAAGCTTGGTGGTTCACGCTGGGCACTGACTGCCATCGTAAAAGTTAAAAATGCTTGTGTATGGTGTTAAAGAACATTACTATCGAATAAAGAAATAATACTGACATTTGACCTTACAGCTGGATTTTTCAACCCCAAGACAAAAGTCCCCATAAACACTTCCAGAAGTAAGAAGAATCCAGTATGCGTTGTGCCGATAGAAAATAGCGCTATATCTTTTCCGGAGTCCCATTCACAAGACTCACTTTACCGGTAAGAAACTGTACGGAAATAACATAAAGAGCATTTGTTTTACTGAAGCGTCGTGTAGAAATAACATAAAGAGCATGTGTTTTACTGAAGTGTCGTTTCAGGAAGTGCGCTTCACTGAATCATCGGCCGAAAATACCATAGTGATCATGTGCCTTACTGCAGCAGTTTGCGAAAATAGCATAAATACCACTACCACACATAGCTTCTGACCTTATGCTAAAGTTTTAAGTGCAAATGGACCATAATTCACCTCTGTGGAGGTCAACACATACTACCGAAGACTAGAAAGATGTTCTATTCCACTCCCTCCCGAAGAATTCACAGGGCGTGAAGGATGTACGGTTGGCGAAAGAAACATGTGCCTGAATGGAAGAAAACTAGGTTTTTAGTTGATTAAAGTTTTATTTCACCATTTTATTTAACAAAAATTCTGACAGTACAGTCTAAATAGCCGGACTAAATCGCGTGCAGCTCTTTTGCTGGTAGCTAGTCTTACAAAGCCTGATTGACTTATACATTAGCTCACATTACTTGAGTTAGGGCTTTTCAAACGTCTGTTCTGACTCTAACGCGAGATTGATTCAAGGGAGGTGACTCTAAAGGACAAACGCACTGGACGTCAGTTGGCTTTTTTCATATATGTTTGATCAGGTCATGGGTTATCAACCACAATGAAGGTAACGCACTGCAGAGGCTGAAACTTATCGGTTACGATGAGAGCATAGGTTTCCTGTGCAACAGGTACGGGTTGAATCTCACTTGTGTCCTGGCCAAATTCTTTAAAGGAGAAGAAAACATAAAATGATGCCAGTCATATAAAAGAGCGTAAAAACTTCTCTGCAAATATGATCTTTAATATTTTTTTGGATTTTTTTGAGAGGAAAGGATGTTTGAAAATACTTTTGTATGATGGGTACTTGGGAGCAACTTTTGGTATTTATCGTTGTTGCATAATAATGTGCTAAATAAGGATGTGATGCTTGTCTAATAAATTTATTTGAATGTAAATTTGTTGTTTACATCGAAACATATGCATTTAACCTAAATTATGATAATATTTATGAACATATTAAAAATATAAATATGATCCAAATTGAGGTTTAATACATTTTTTAGCTGAAAAGAACAAATTCTAGTGCAAAATTATTGATTAAACCTGTGTTACACCCCCTTTATTGAAATTATTAAACAAAGACTATAAATACCAAAAGGTGATCCCAAATACCCACCAGACAAAAATTATGTTCCTGTGTCTTTTTCTCCTAAAGGAAAAAATCGGTATAAATATTGAAAAACCACATTTAGGAATAATTTTTCGCACTCTTTCATCTGAACTTTATGTCATGTTTATTTTTTTTCTCTACCTTTAAAATGAGAGTGAGAACTGCGGGGGCCGCAATCAGTATCAGGTGCTTGAAAAGGTGTCACATGTGGTATACTACCAGGCTGAGAAAACTCGTCTTTGCCATAATCATGTCTGAGAGATAACGACTAATGCATTTCATCCCAAAACTGTGGTGGACGAATCAAACATGTTTGTATTGATTTTAAATATGCGTATACATGAACAACTAAAGGGAAATGAAATTCATAAACGACAAAATCACCCTTTAGAGCGAGATTCGCAACATATCACTCGTGCTCATGTGTCACTTCAGTCATATTGAATAAAATTTACGTTCTGAAGCGGGATTTAACAGTGTATTCCAGTAAGGGACTAACAAGAAACAATTAATGTAACGTGTTGTTGAGTGAATGCTTCTGCACTCACAGGTCAGTATGGTCCGGCGGCCAAAGCCCCACCAGCGGCCACACCACCCCCAGTCTCAGATAAATGGCAGGCTAGCACATGCGGAAATGTACCCCTGAGTACCACATACAGGGAGAGTTTTGTCGGGGAGAGTGCCGAGCAGCGGAGAATCAGGCGTCTCAACATGAAGAAACCGCTGGAGACTGAAGGATTGGAACAAAAGTCATTTTCCTGGAACTGGGCACCTTACGGAAACTAAAGCGCGTGTGGCTTTTTCCGCCAAATGAACTTTATCAGCAGGGTATTAAGGAACGCTTGGAGCTGTTTTATTTAATTAATCACATGATGTATGCTGTTATGTCCATTCTTTATGCCATTCCTTGTTTAGACGTCTGTCCATGTAACCATGCCAGATGTTAATATGTACAAGATAAATAAATACTGTGTACAGTCTTAGACGAATATTCTTCTGTGCCAATGTATATGCATCACCAGTTTGTGTATGCGCCGTGTGATGTATTTGTCTCAGTTAGGGAACACATCTTAGGTAAAGAATACATGTCAGGTAGACATTGCGTCTCAGGTAGACATTGCGTGTCAGGAAGGGAGAATACACCTATATAACACATAGGGAATACGTCTTAGACAGGTAATATATTTCAGGCGGGTGATAAATCTCAGGTATCGAATACATCTCAGATAGGAAATTTGCATCAGGTAGGGAATTCGCCTCAGGTAGGCAATACATTTCATGAAGGGAATACGTCATAGGTACGGAGTACGCCTAAAGTTTGGAATGCGTCTCAGTGTGCATGTATTTATTATTATTATTTTATAAATAATATCAAGTGCACAGTTGTTTTTGTCAAGTAGTGTCAAAAAGAAAAAAAAAATGCCGAAGCTTATTGTCAGTTATGGTTTTGCGAACTACGTACCGTTCCATTAGTGTGGTCTATGATGTCACTTTCCAAACTAATAATAAAATAAACTGATAATAAAACTGATAATTGCACCTACAGAGATGTCCCTGCGTTGTCTTGTATGTGCTCCCTGTATATATGGCGGGTTGTTTGAGAAGGTCAAAATAACTTTACAGTTTCTTTTACAAGATATGGTTTCTTTACTTCTAGGCCATTTAGTGCTGTGTGAAATGTATGTGAGAGGACTCTCCCTGTCGTGAGTTCGAATCTACCTGCCGCTCTCTGGTCTGCTCATTCAATACGACAGAGTGTAAGAGGAAGCTGATAAGGCGTTTTGATTTGTCTGCATGATTTTTGCCCCATATTTTGAGATTTCTGGCCACAATTTCAGTGAATGTTATGTTGACTAACATGCGATCCTGGATGACAACAAATATATGAATAAAGATACAGCACTGTGAATGAATATGCCCTGGCCCACTTTAGTGATCAAAGGCTGAAGCTGTGTTGGTCTTCAGAACAGCCTACTACTCTAAAATTATGACCTACCCCATGGCTGAATTTCGTGGCGAAATTGAAAACTAGTGTTTAAGTTGAAATGTAAATTCAGGAATAATACAACAAGCGTAAGTTAAAGACAAATTTGTGATCGTAAGACATGTACTGGCTAGACTTACACTGTCAACTTCCATTTGGATATTGCTTGCATTCCTGTGCACTCCATTCCAACTGTGTGAAATTTAAACACTCAAGATTTTATGAACATATTTTGTTCACTTACACATACAAACACATGCACAAAAAATGTGTCCCTTTGTGCTTCAGACAAGATAAGTCTGAGTAACCCGCAGAAAACGCTGTATTTACACACATAATCTGATGGGCTGGTCTTGCAAAGTACAGTATTTTATACTTAAATTTAGTTTACACGTGCATGTTAAACGATAAGTTATTTGAAAGTTATTACACAATACGTAGATGGGAATGAAGATGTACAGGTTTGTCACGATATTTTACGTCTTTACGTGTGTTAATCGCATCCAGGCAGGATACGAGTCAGTTATAAGCGCTGCGATCGTAGCTTTCCCTTTGTTACATTCCCTGTAATTGTGACAAATAGCAGCCTGAGAAGACTATAGGAACGTCCTGTCAACCCGACATGGAGATGTGTGTAGCACAGCAATCCCATCAGTGGCCTGCTCTAGCACGGCACACGAATATTCGGGTATAAACAAAGTGTTTTAGCATCCGGAAGATGAATTTCCTGTTTACAGTTTAAACGACCTTGTTAAATAAACCCTATATCGCCAGTGGTTCAAAATGAACGTAGATCCTCAAAATCACATAACAATTGGTCAGCAAAGGATACTCATTCATTTACCGTTGTTTTTTGTGTATGAACATGTTTTGTTTTCCTGCTCACACTTATTGAGACATATTTTACACTTTGTCTTTTTATAGTATGTTTAAAATACACTATGGGAAATGTTTAGCAAAAAATCTTTTTGTCTGTTTATCAGATCAAATTTTCTGTATTTACCTAGAATAACTCAAATTATTACTGTGTAGTGAATATCAGACACGTATCTGCACAATTTATGATGCTAAAATGATTCTAAAGTTTAGAAACGTTATAATGCAATTTTGACTGGTAACACGTGCACTGACAAGGCTGACATTTTGTGAAAGGTAATTATTTGGGCTGTTCTAAAATAATAGCAAAATTCGATTCCTTTTACACTAATCCTTTTTTGTCTAACATCTCCGGTATGGTCTCCTTAATGAACATTCAATTTTCGGCCATATCAGATGCTCTAAAGACGTATAGCCAAGGTAATTGAAAGTGAAAACAAACAAGTGTTGATTGTTTTGGCCTGCATGTTTACCTGTAGTAAATCCAGACTAATCCACTGTAACTAAAAGCCTTGTAGGCTCATCATTCCTTCTTTATGTGTTCAGTGCCTTCTCAGTGGCACTTCGACAATATTTTAGGCCGTCACGTAGTACGCCATTAATCAATTAAATTAGTTTTTTTCTCAGCAACATTTGCTGCCGATGAAAAATAAAACTCCCTAGTTCGTATGATTGTTTTTTTTTTTGACGATTGCTTGATAATTATTTGATCATCGGCTTTTTTACCACCTCGTGATAAGAGTATACGTGTTTTTTGTGTCCTTACTCGCATGATGCTACACTTCAGTAGTTTAACAGAGGATGTAAGAGCAGATTAGTCTGGAAGCGGTTAGCAAGAGGAAACGGATTTCCCACGAAATGGCATAACAAAGCTTCTCATTGTCAAAAAGGAAATGGACGTTTAAAACAGCTCGAGGCATATGGTTGACATGCATGGTGCACAAGTTTTTACAACAATAGAACCCATTATGTATCGAAATCACGACCTCTCGCCAGCACGATCTTTTGTCATTTCATGCTGCACATACAAAAGTCCATGTTGAGCACTAACCAAATTCAAATTGTCCAGCGTAACTTCCTCTGAATAAATCCTGAAGCGTGTGGAATAAAACGGTCGGAGGGCCAGAGGACATGCCTTAACCTGACGGGACATGATACGGCTGTATTGTCACCAATCTGAAGGCGTACGTCAAGGTTGTTCTCTGCGAGCCTGTCTAATCCGTACATTTCACCATGCCGTATAGCTTCAGGGCTGCGCAGGGAGCATGATCCTCATTTCTCGGAGACTACCCGGTCTGCGTACCTGGGCCCTCACTCTCGCACCCCTATCACTTTTATCCTTACGTCCCGCAGGGCAGCCTGTACGCTCCTGCTCACTCCAATGTTTGCTTGGCCTTGCCTAGTTTTTAAGTACGTTTAGGGTAGAACGGCCATGAGCCAGCGTCACAAGTTTAAAATATCCTTTGTTTATAGTCTCTCCAACTCTGACAAGTCCTGGATTAACAGTGCTGATATTGACGTTAATCTGCGATTTATGGTTGTGGCATATACTCTACCAGGCATAAATAGGCTTCCCGGTGGAGGGCATTAATAGTGTACGTGCGTGGAGTGATACAAACGTAACTAAGGGACTTCTGTGGGAGCGCTGTCACCATCAGCTAGACACAAGCTCGAACAACATCCTCACCAATCGCTCAGCATAGAACACTTCAGCCACTTGTTCATAAGGTAAGTACATAATGTTTTTTTTTGCTTTCATTCTTTTATTTTATGCTTATTTCTCAAATTCTCTCTGCAGCTGTACATAACTTTTGCTCGATTCTTGGTTTCTAATTGGTTTTCAACACGTGCCTGTTCAGTCTGAAGTACGATGTAGGCCTACAGCACGTCCGACCGTCCCGCCTACTTTGAATATATTTACAGCGGGAAATTTATTGCGATTATTGATCTGGAACATCTTTATTGGTTGGCGGTTGGTATATGTATGTCTGTTTCGAGGCATAGGTCCGATGCCTTCGCCACATGAAGCTTATACTCTGACAGGGAGAATATTGAGTCAATAAATTAAGACTTGTAAGGTAAATTCAGACGAAACAATACCAAGGTAGCTAACGGGCTGGTACGGGCACAGCTATCTGACATAGCTGACGGGTCAAAGAATACCATGACATATACAGGGTAAATGTGATGGTATGTGTTTTACAAGGTTGACCGTTTGACCAGTTGGTCAGGACCAGGGCTTTAGTGGTGACAAACCCTGTATGTGTTCACCAGATACAAACCCAGTGACACCAAGCTCTTAACATGTACAGGGTAGGTCACGTGGACGTAATTAAGTCCGAAATGGATCAGTGCTAATATCAAATGTGGAAGAAAATATTTGTTCAACCAAACTCCGGTAGAAACGGACAAATGTTATCCAAACATAATTTTACTGCTACAGGAGTGTATGGGTCGAAGGTAGAGTTGATCTACTTGACGTTTGAGATGTTTATATGCTCACGTTGTATGACTAGTAAAGATAAACGCCGGATTTTTGCCAGACTTCTGGTGGACTAAGTATCCCCGAAGCCCTGTCCTTTTGCATTGTTTTAAATGTTATTGTACGTTAAATGTGATAACGCAGCATTTTGAATAATTCTAGATCAGTGACGTCTAATAAATTGAAATTAATATCACTGCAATTTTTTTTACTTAATTTTGCTTAAGCTGTGGTTCTAAGAGGGGGCATTTAATTATCTACTATTAAAGGATTTGCATAAACACTTAGAATAAAACCCTGACTGAGATAAAATGACAAGAGGCCGTATTTTTCACCGGTTACGTGTGACCATATGCTAGATATCGCACTGTCATCCCTGCTCTGGTTGTCTACGCTGTTCATCTCTCATTATACTATACTACCTAGCATTTGTTGGTAAATGAGCTATTTCGATCATTGCACCTTTCCCAGGATCAGCATTCGTATTGTTATCATGGCTGAATTCTTAAAAAAGAATTAGTTGTTAGGGCAGGCTCACTGTTGGAACTTTAGGGTTAGTTGATTTTTCAATAAAACCTTCACTCATGCGTGAAAACAAATTTCATTCGAATGAATAATTGCATAACCACCTTTGCATAAGGCGAAAAGGGTAAAATGAAGAATGTATGGGGTCTTAGCATCACCTGACATTCTTATGCCGTTTGTGGACCGTGTCAAGTTGATAATCACAAGACCCATTTCTCAAACAGCTTAAAACACCTGTTCCTACAGGAATGTGTCAGAAATAATACGCTATTAAACTAACATATAAACAGTAAATAAAGCTGGTAATATGTAAGAGAGAAGCTGTCATCAGTTTTCAAGTAGACATGGCCGAAGCAGGAGATACATACAGCTCGTTTGGAATTCATAAGGAGCTTATACCCTGAGGTGAAAGACCTGAAAGGAGATGCTCAGGTCCACAATTATGTGATTTTTTTTATTGAGAAAGCAAAATTAGCATACATGTTATGAAAACATTCCTGTCGGATCTGACATACTGGATAGTTAAAACTGCAATACTTTAAGTCAACACTGCAGCCAAGAGAGCTTGTCGCCATCTAAAGAATCTGGTATAATCCGGATTTTAGACACTGTACACTTTTTTCGTGCGACAGATTTATCTTCCTTTTTTTCTCTTGTTAACTACTAATTATTCAGCCAGGAAAATCAATTACTGTCGTATGTTTTCATTTATTTATTTATGTAATTGATTGGTGTTTTACGCCGTACTCAAGAATATTTCACTTATACGACAGCGGCTTGCATTATGGTGGGAGGAAACTGGGCATAGCCCTGGGGAAACCCACGACCATCCGCTTACGGTTCCTGACACACCTTCCCATTTACGGAGGGAGAGGAAGCCATCATGAGCTGTGTTTTCATTTAAAACGTTCATATAACAATGCTATAAGTATATAGGAAATCTGTCCTGAAAACAAAAGTGAAGGTCAATCGCTTTGTGTATGTATTTCATGTACCTGTTTTGAAAGTACCCTGGCTAAAAGAGATCAAGAGGCGATCAAGGAAACAAAATGCCCTACCGAACAAGGCAGGACTTGATTATTTACAGTAATCGGTATACTGTGAGTCTTAAAGAAAAGGAATGTACGGATAAGCCGTTTTCATGCCGTATAATTTACCAAATATTAACCGTTCACATAGTTCACAAAAGGATGTGTTATCGGAAACATTAGAGAAAACGCTTTCAACACGTATATGTTTAAATGTGCACACATACTCCGCTATGTATGAACACATATAATATACTGGTCGGTTTTACTACAGAGAGCAAGCAGAGTAGGTTAAGTCTTCACCCTTTCTGTAACATACGCAAACAAACGAGTCTCCGTTGGACAGATGTGTAGATAGGGTTACACGAGGACGATAAATTTGATGTCAACGATTTGAGCTTGTGGCCAGCTGGCCACCCCGGGATGCCCTTAGCCAGTGTATTTAGATCATCGGGTCACTGTATGGCGATATGAGTGCACACATATTTATCAGCGAATGGGTTCTTGTTTGAGAAGTCAGTGACATTTAATTTGATACATGTTAAGCGGTGAGTCCTGCAATACTATTTATCATTCAGTGTTTTGATTTCTAGTAATGTGTTTTCAATGACTGTAGCCTTATCTAGGATAACAAACCGTATTTTAAGTTTAAAATTCTCCAAAATTCCTTTAAGTACTATATTATTTGAATCTAACGTATATATATATATATATATATATATATATATATATATATATATATATATATATATATATATGTATATATGTATATGTATATATGTATATATATATATATATATATATATATATATATATATATATATATATATATATATATATATATATATATATATATATATGTATGTATATATATAATGTATGGGATTTTGCGTAGTACTTAATAATTTTTAAGTCATGTGAGGAGTAGGAGTCATTAGGCGTGTATACATAATTTATATTGTGTATTCTTGTGGCAGATCTGATGTTCGTATTATTACCTGTAACAAACACGAATTCGTTTATCGTAATGAAATTAGTTTGTGTGTAGAAATAAACACGAGTATTTATCAGCTGCCTGTATTTCCATGTTTTGTAAAACTTCCCCGCACCTGTTACAAGATACATAATCAAATAGCAATATAACTTTTAACCGCACCAGGTTGTCTCATTATGTTGTTCAAATATACGATTAAAAATTTTGAACATTTACAAATACCTGTATAATGGTTTCATCAGTAAATGTTTTTGTAGAACTTTTGCATCTTGCGTGTTTAGCGGAATGGGGTGCGTTCGAGGAATGGTGTTTTGTCAGTGAATACACAAGTGGACAGGTATTGAGTTGTCGGGTCGTGACATGGTTTAGCTAATTAGCCGCTCTGCTTAAGCATCACATCGCGAATTTTATCGGACGTCTACCTGGGAGCGTACCCAGGATAAAGCGGTTGGGGGAGTGGGGGAGGCTCAGAGTGTAGCTGGGGGTCACTGTGTCACCAAAGATCAACAAAAAAACTCAGTAACTAAGACAAGCATGTTTGGATTTGGTGACGATCATGGGTTTGAAGAATGAGGGCCAAAGCTGACACGACCCTGTAATACAATACCCGTCTGATGGACATTTCTGGGTTAGAAACATTCAGAAAAAGGGTGCTAACTGCGGGTCTCAGAAACTACGTTGTAACGGACAGTCACGAATGTAATGCCAGAAATAAGCATATGTAAGTTTATAGATTCAGATTCCTGTGGTCATTTTTAACTTTCCTCTGCGGTACAGTCTTTTCAAGGTAGCTTAAAAAGCAGGATTAAATACACTCAATAACATATGTATGGCAATTGGTGGTCTAGAAAATCCGTGGCTTGATATGCAACAAAAATTGGTTGAAAGTGCATGCATGGTTGACCAGTGCCCGAACGTTCTTTTGTTCATTGCATAACTTGGGAACGGACAGATTGTTCGTTTGTAGACGAACTGTAAGTCTGCGTCGTATCGACTGTCCTAGATACAGAAAGGGATCGCATTTGTTCACAGCAAATTTCCCTGACTGCATGACAAAAGTCGAATAACTAACTGAAACAATAGTGTCAGTGTTTAAGATTACTTCCCAGATGGAGAAAACAGGAGTGGTCGGAGTGAACCATCATCCTTTGACAGGAACCTGACCTAAAGCCGCAGCCAAAACAGCGAGAATCAACAATATTTGACAGTTTAACAGTCCCGAGGTTAGGCAATCAGAGGCGCGAGAGCGCGAGAGCCCTTAACATCTGAGACGTTTTTGATGGAGAGTCTGCTGAATGAAGTCAGTGGTATCATGGAACAATCCGACCGTTTCTCGATTACGACTCACGACAACTGACGAGTGTGTAGCAATAAACTGAAAAGTGACACACTAAAATGACTTCTGGGGAACGGCATACTTATATAAACCTATATTATTCTGTGCTTTGAAGGAAGAGCTCACATGTTCTTACGTGACCACAGTAAAAGTATAAAGTCGGTTAACACCTTATGCAAATAAACCCTCTATAAATAAGAGATAAAGCTTGTTCATTTGATACAGTGAAGTACGTGCCATATTGACCAGCAAGCCCTTTCCCTTCAGGTACATGATTATGGAGAGATGTGTTGTTGAGATAATTAAACCTAAAAGGCCTTATACACCTTTAATCTAAGATAGGCTACAACATCTGATGTCTACAACACTACTGCCGGATTCAAAACCAGTTTATTGATAACACAATGATAACTAATGAAAATTCACTCATGCATGTGAAACTAGGTTCCGGTATTTAATGTTTTACTGTTAAATATCTTTTTTGTCAGCTTTATGCATATCAAAAGTTATGACACATATATTCCACTAACTGCCGCTATATAATTGAGAGTGTTTTCAAATGTGCTCTGTGATTACACGATTATGGCCTGTGGATTTTCGTCTTTATAATTATTCGTCAACTTTTTAGAGGGGTGGTGTGAGAGTGAGGGGTGTGCTTGTGAATTGCATGACGTTTTCCGTCCTTATTGGACAATGCACGCCATGGCAACTACATGTATATGGCTATTATCGCCGTAATTTTTACACCATTGCTCTCCGTACACCGCGCACAGAAGTGCAATAAAACTACCAGCTTTATTAGGTAACTCACGTTATGATTATGCAACTGCATGTGGTTAACTACTGGCGTTAAGATACCCTCATTTGGCAATACATGTATAACCTTTAATTCTCTGGCAAGGGCATAACCGGTACGTACAATAACGTGGACGTGTAATTTTGTCAACGAATACGCGATTTTAGACGACCAATGTTTGTGACCATCTGAGACAAAAAGTGTCCGTGTGGCAGAGTTTGTGGATTCTCTAACAGTTAGAATGTATGGCTTTAGCACCCCTCAGTTTGCTCCCTGTCTCGTTTTCAATCCACGTCTGAACCCACAAATTAAGTTTTCGCGCGTTGAAGACAGAAACGTGCTGACTGTGAGTATGCAAATCATTCGCAGAACCCGTCTGCCACGTCCTAATTGATGTTTCAGTGACATACGTCAGAGAAACTCGATCACGTGACATTTATGACTAGCAGTCTGCTTGTCAGCAGAAATCCATGTAGCACTAACTCATTATGCATACCACATAAGCCTATCGCAGCTTTTCGCCCAAATGTGAGAATGAACTTTTTGCCACCTTTATCAGTAGCCTTTATCTTGTGGAAACATCTCACCGATTTATAAGTGCTGGTCAGCTTCTATACAGGGTTCCACCTAGGTACGATCTGGTTAATCCATAAACAACCAATGTGGCCTGGCCTTTCTGGCTGATGGCCTGTCCTTCCACTAAGTTTCCGTCTAAGCCTATAATACTATATTCATGTTCTACTTCAAAGATGTCAGAATTTCTCTGAGTTTTGTGAATTCGTAAGAAGTGTGTATTGTGTCATCTTGCAGGTGACCTCTGACCTCAGCTGTAGCTATGAGTGAAGATGTCCGATCAGAAGAAGCTCTGGGCGCGCTTAACAACGGCTGATCAGGAAATGACGTGGAACCGGCTGATATTTTGTCCCAGCTGTGCACAGAAACGATCCACATACATTCCAGGCTTCGCTTTGCTTTTGCTACTGGTCGGAACAACATATCTGTCCACACTCCAGAGAGAAACTATTACGTTTAATTCTGTCGTAGGCGGTCGAACGAACTGCTCCAAAAAGCATGACGTCACCAAGGACGACGTCTCAAAGACTACTCAAGGGTTTTTCTTAGGAAATCTCTTGCCATCGTTAAGCAACAAACATCCAGGATATGTAATATCGGCTGACCTCAGGCACAATGACCTTTTCGCGAAAGGAAACCCAAAAAGAACGAAGACAGGCGATCGTTCTGGGAAAACAAGTGACAGGTTCGCCCTCAGTCTGAATCAAGACCTTACTTATGATAGTGACAAGGTTAAAAAATCTAACAAAAAAAGGCCAGACAGAGACGATCAAAGTTACGGTTCCTCCACTTACTCACCTGAACAACAACGTGCTTTTTCTTCCCCAGATCCACTCATTGCAAAGTTGTTTGAGGACAATGTACCAACAAACAAGGTTCAAAAAATATATTTCAAAAGGTTTGACAAATGGACAAAAGCCAAAAATATTTCTTTAAATTATTTTATGCCACAAATATCACGACTTTCATTCACGGAGAAAACTGCTTTTTGGAAGACTTCTTTGCCTTACCGACCAAAAGACGTGGACCTCATGGCACTGGTGAGTCACACACCACTCGTTATTTCATCGAGAAAGTAATTTAATTCCTGGAATGAATCATAAAAATGAAGAGAACATCAGTAGAAATTAAATCATTAAATTTAAATAGTCAAATGTGTGGATTGTACAAGAGGCTGCAGGATGAAAATTGGTAATATATACCACTATTGACTTCACATAGCGTTTTCAGCTCTGTGCACAATTTTTGTGAGCTTCAGTCATGAACTATGAGTGCAAGAAAAGGTATTAAATGGCTGTTTTATCATGCTGAAGACACCAGACATGGCACCCCACCCTCTTCTGATTCCTTGCCCTAACTTCTCAGTGTTGAGCGTCAAGCGAGGCTGCCACAAGTACCATTTTAAAGTTACTTAGCTGTTTCGTAGAGCCAGTCGTCGTCAATGGCGACATATATCTTCAATAGTCCATGAATAAAGAGATCTTAACTTTTCCAGATACAGTTTTTAAAGGTCTTTCTACTGATGCTTGCTTTATTTTATGGTTTCTTCCCCTTTAACATATGTAATAAAAAGTTTGATTTCCATGTAGAGCATGACTTAATGTGAAGGAGGAGACAGTATAGATGACATCTTGGGTTATTTATTCCTTTGCTGTGGTGTAAGGTGGTTCATCATTGTTTCCGATTCGGTTTTACATGTCATCTGTCTAGGTCAATTACCACAACCCCAGCGGCGAATAATACTGTATTACTAACTCATCTTATTTTTTGTTTTTCTCTGGTATTACATATGGTATGACTGAATGGTTTGTTGCGTATAGATTTGACATTGGAAAAATATAAACCTTTATTTGAGAATTATTGTGAACGGAATTCCTGTTTCTGTTACAGAAGCCTTTCCCCTTTCTGGAGTCGTACAAAAATCCGTGTTGGATTGAATATTCACGTGCAAACTATTCCGGAAGCTTCTACACATCCCGTAATGACGTTAGTCATGAGCTGGCGGTAATGGCTGAGTTGTTAAATAAGAGACGGAGAATCTGGGACTTTCACCGTGTTCGCTGCTTACCATACTTCCTTATCATTGGTCAGCCGAAGTGCGGGAGCACCGATCTTTACCGAAAGATTATTGCTCACCCCGATGTCTGCAACATCCCACCGGCATTGAAAGAACCTCATTGGTGGGCAAGAACGAGGCTTGGTAATTACAAATATGATACGGTTTATGTTCACGGTATCATGCTTATCGCCATTTATGTGTTTGTGGTAGTACAGCAGGGGTCGGTTGCATGGAACTTACTCAGCGTTAAGTAGCCCTTAGCTAAGTGCACTTTATATATCTACAACATACGTTGTCATGGCAGTTAAGCGCTTACTTAGCTAAGTGAGTTTCATGAAACCGGCCCCTGTTTCACAATTTACATCTTCCTGTTCCAGGACTTACTCTGCTCAGTAATGGAGGTACGAAAACAACATCATTCAAGTCACTCTACCCTCAGAACACCTTGTAACATTAATAGCATCTGAATAATATATATCAGCCAAAGACTTCATGTTTAGTATTTTCTTCTGTTAAGCATGCATATATATGTATTATTTAAAATTCACTTGATTGGTGAAGTGGCTTATGCGCCTGTTTCTTGTTCTCGTCTTAAGATGGAGTCCGATTTTCTATTCCGGATCGGGATAGCGGTTACACACGTGGAACAGTACTGCATTTTTTATCCGTTTTATTATCAACTTTTATTCCAAAAAACAGTCTGTGACCTATGCTGTAATTAACAACCATCAGGTCGACAGAGTGCCCGGGGACACGTGGTTTCGCTGAGAAATTACGTGGATCTGTTTGATCACGCTGCGTACAGAATAGAGACGGAGACAGAGACAGATGAGAAGAGTGGGGTAGTTCATAACAAAATTACAGGTGCGTAAACGACTTACACAGTCATAAGTTATAGGTACGTGCAGCTTAACAAACGTTTTAGGTAGATGTTTATAGTTTAGAAAATTAAGGGAATATAGGAGTATTATTCACTTTCCCTTAACAATACTGTATATGTGTTAATATAAACAACATATCATATGTTGGCAGTTAAATATAAAAATTACAGGTGCGTGCGTGCTCAGAGAAACGTTTAAACGTGCGCTCAGATCAACGACAACAAAAAATGCCTACAAGATGTACAAACTTTACAGTAACATTATTTGTGGGTACAAGAAGTAAGAAAACTGCAGGTTTGCAGGTTTGCAGCATTACAGCTACGCCGATGTTCTCAACATGGACTTTACGATTCATGCACACTAGTGTGTAAAAGCCATGTATGTGTTCATTTAAATCTTTCAATGTTTTGATATAATAGTCTATCTGACTTCAGGACTGTCTACAGCTATTTCGTTTAATCTACCCTACCACATTTATTAATAATATAGCCGTCAATATTTGTCTAGTCTGAAGATCAAGTGTTTTGTGTGTCTTCAATGCTAGGTGTCACTGCAAGATTATTTCTCTCGTTGGTTCTATGTTTAGGTGAAGGAAGTATGTCGACATTTTGGGATAATGACCACTGGTGGGCGATGGTGGGCAACGAAAACACAACTGAGCCACGTGTACTCAATCCTGACTATGTCCATCATGTTTTACCTAATGCTAAGCTAATTCTTATACTCAGGAACCCTACAACCAGGTAAATATAACTGCACATCAACCAAACTTATCGTCATACTTAGGAACGTCATACCCTACAACCTGTTAAATATCACTACACATCCGCCACGTGTTACCTAATGTCAAACATATAATCATACTCAGTAACCCAACAGTCAGGTAAATATCACTACCCATCCACCACGTGCTACCTGACGCCAAACTTATCCTCATACCCAGGAACCCTAAAACCACGTAAATATCTCTACACAACCACCACGTGCTGTATTACATGACACCAATCTTAGGCTCTTACTCAGGAACCCTAAAATCAGGTAAATATCTCTACACAACCACCACGTGCTGTATTTCTTGACACCAAACTTATCCTCATACTCAGGAACCCTAAAACCAGGTAAATATTACCACACAACCACAACGTGTTACCTCACGCCAAACTTATCCTCATACTCAGGAACCCTAAAACCAGGTAAATATCACTACTCATCTGGCATGCGCTACCTGATGTTACCATATGACATCATATCTTACCACGTGTTATCTGACGCCAATCTTATCCTCATGCTCGGTGGCTCAGTTGGTTAGCGCGCTAGCGCAGCGTAATGAACCAGGAGTCTCTCACCAATGCGGTCGCTGTGAGTTCAAGTCCAGCTCATGATGGCTTCCTCTCCGGCTGTACGTGGGAAGGTCTACCAGCAACCTGCGGATGGTCGTAGGTTTCCCCCGGGCTCTGCCCTGTTTCCACCCACCATAATGCTGGCCGCCGTCGTATGAGTGAAATATTATTGAGTACAGCGTAAAATACCAATAAATAAATAAATATCCTCATGCTCAGGAACCCTACCACCAGGTAAATATCACTACACAACCACCATGTCTTACCTGATGCCAAAGTTATCTTCATACTCAGGAACCCTGCAACGAGGTACATCCACAGCGTGTTACCTGCCGATAAACTAATCCCCACCACGTGTTACCCTATTCCAAACTTATCCTCACACTCAGGAATCCTGCATTCAGATAGATGTTACTACACATCCATCGCGTGTTACCTGAAGCTACACTAATCCTCATACTTAGGAACCCTACCACCACGTAAATGTCATTGCACATACATCACGTGTTACCCGACGCCAAACTTATCCTCATACTCAGGAACCCTACAACCACGTAAATGTCATTGCACATACATCACGTGTTACCCGACGCCAAACTTATCCTCATACTCAGAAACCCTACATCACGTGTTACCCGACGCCAAACTTATCCTCATACTCAGGAACCCTACAACCACGTAAATGTCATTGCACATACATCACGTGTTACCCGACGCCAAACTTATCCTCATACTCAGGAACCCTACAACCACGTAAATGTCATTGCACATACATCACGTGTTACCTGACGCCAAACTTATCCTCATACTCAGGAACCCTACAACCACGTAAATGTCATTGCACATACATCACGTGTTACCCGACGCTAAACTTATCCTCATACTCAGGAACCCTACAACCACGTAAATGTCATTGCACATACATCACGTGTTACCCGACGCCAAACTTATCCTCATACTCAGAAACCCTACAACCACGTAAATGTCATTGCACATACATCACGTGTTACCCGACGCCAAACTTATCCTCATACTCAGGAACCCTACAACCACGTAAATGTCATTGCACATACATCACGTGTTACCCGACGCCAAACTTATCCTCATACTCAGGAACCCTACAACCACGTAAATGTCATTGCACATTTATCACGTGTTACCTGACGCCAAACTTATCCTCATACTCAGGAACCCTACAACCACGTAAATGTCATTGCACATACATCACGTGTTACCCGACGCCAAACTTATCCTCATACTCAGGAACCCTACAACCACGTAAATGTCATTGCACATACATCACGTGTTACCTGACGCCAAACTTATCCTCATACTCAGGAACCCTACAACCACGTAAATGTCATTGCACATACATCACGTGTTACCCGACGCCAAACTTATCCTCATACTCAGAAACCCTACAACCACGTAAATGTCATTGCACATTTATCACGTGTTACCCGACGCCACTATTTTACCATATACCAAACTAATGCTCAAGCTCAGAAATCGGTTAGCAAGATGACTCTACAAACGGCTGACGCCAACCTTGTCAAAACAAATTATCACAACATTTTGAAACGTGTCACTGAAGCCAATGTAAATAATACAGATCTTCCACAGCGATGTTTTACGTGATGCTAAATAATGCTTGCCGTGGGTATCGCATAAAGCTTACTGAAAAGATGCTGACACGTAGGCTTACACAAGTTGACGTACATCTCATCGTTTCTCACATTCTTTGCTATTACAAAGTATCCTGATAAAGTACGTCTCTGTCAGTTAATTATGTGAGTCATTAGGAGGTTTTAAGTAATTTTGTTACTGACCGTTAATAATATGCATGTATTTCTAAGCATGGTCCCTGACTAACATGTAATAATTTTTTTCTACGGCAAAATTGTCACACCGTACAAATGCAGATATCCGATAATGGCTGTTTAATTTCTTCAAATGTTGCTTAACCCCGTACTCAAGTATTATTTTACTTACATGACGGTAGTGAAGTTTGTGGGTGAAGGAAACCACCACCCATCACCTAGTAATCGTCCTGACTTAAAGTTGCAACCGAATCAGCGAGATCTATAGTTGTGCCTGGGACCTCGCCGGTTAGACAAAAACGCTTTAGCTGATTGAACCAGAAATCTCTTATACTGTCATAACCTGATATATGGATATGTCTGTAACATTAACGTAATCCATTTTAATATTTCAGAATGTACTCCGATTTTTTGTACTTCCGGAAGGACCGGAAGTTGCCCGTAGATTTCCACCAGGCGGTTGTGAATGCAGTCCGCGTGTATAAGGCCTGCATAAGAGTGCACTCAGTACGAGGCTGTGTGTATAATGCTACTACTAACCAACGAGCGAAGGTATATCATGAGTGATCACCAGGTTAACATCTCTAGTACTCTAATGGCGTTGTGAATGGAACTTACATTAGGAGTTCGCATAGATCAAACTTTTTAACCGTATTTGTTTAACTTTCATATCATTTTATTAAATTCAAGAGAAAAACACGTAATAGTTGAAAACGTTGTTTTTTAATAGTGTTTATTTAGCATTTTCAATTCGTATTATGCTATGGTTGTTTGATTAGCACTGTGCGTGCAATACCATGTATGTTTACATATCAATCATTAGATAGTTGATTTGAAGGCGAAAAATTTCTTGGAATGTTTTTATAAGAGCGTGGTCTTCGTTAATGGCCCCACAATGCTAAGTGGGGTAAAATGCCACGGTTTGCTCACCTGCAACCTCCTTATGTCATAACACACGTGTAATCCTACCATCTTTCTCCCAAAGATTCGTCTACGTGTGGGAATGTACGCTGTGTTCTTAGCAGAATGGCTCAGAGTGTTTCCAAGGCAACAACTCTTCATCGTGAGAACGGAAGATTACGCAGAGGGTCCTCAGGGTATCCTCAGGGATATCTACGATTTCCTTGGACTCAGTGAGTAGCTTTCGTCGTTCAATCGTTCATTGAATTTGTTCATTGATCTAATCAGAGTTGTGATTTTTGGAGATAATTTGCTTTTTTGGCTGTCCTAGAATTGCATGGGGATGAATCAATTCGTTCATCCACACGTAGATTCATTTTGTTCCACATTTCATTCGTTAATACGTCAGCATTATTCTTCTTGAAGTTTAATGAAAAACATTTTGTGTCAAATTCTTGTTGCTGAAGCGAATAATTATATGCCATAAGGCTGTGACAGTTGAGTATACCGATTGATTGACTTGACACGTTGGTTAATGTACAACCACTTTAACCAGTGAAGCTTCCCATGTTGTCGAAGGGGCTGAGATATTAACCATGTCTTCAAATTAGCACTGTCTTTAAAACTGACAGAAGCCTAGAAGCAGTTTCACATAAACACTGTTTTTCCAAAATCTATATAACTTTCTATTGTCTTCATAAAAAGACCTTTCTATTTTAAACACAAAAAGGTCTTTTTATGAAGACCATGCCCTTAATCAGCGCGGTATTCAAAAGATGTTAGTGTTCAGTTAACACATGCAGACACTGTGGCCTAATTTCCCTTCGGTTTACAGTCTTACCAGAGCATTTACCTTACCAATAGTTTTCACCTGGCGCTGGCCGTGTATTGGGCTGTCAGATAATGTGTGTGTCTGCACGTCTGTCAGTCAGGAAGAGATCACCGTCAATTTGTATGCATTACCGTACAAATCAGTGGCCTTTAGCTGTGAGGCGTGATGGAATCCGGGACAATAGTCAAGAGTCATTCACCTCACTTCACCTCAACAAGCGGTATTACATCGGCTGTAACGTGGGAAAACACATATAGATTCCCAGCCGCACATTCGCCATTAAGTACAACTGGGTTTATCGTGTAACTGTGTGGGAATCACGCATTAGTATTCTGTATAATATACATTGGTGTTCTCTGTATAGATATCGGTTTGAGTATTTGAACATAAATCTCTTCCGGAGTGGGTAAAGTATCGGTTCAACTTCTAAAAGCTTTTAATTCACTCGCTAAAAAACATTCCTTGCGTTTTTCCATCATAATGGAAAACTGCTGACTGCATGAGTCCGTCCTAATTTCTTACTTTCGTTGTCCTTTGATGATTTGTGTTGAATGCTGTTTTGGAAATTGGTCTTGGGATTACGTCCTTTGTTGTTCGACGACTGGGTCGGTAACGACGATTAGATTGGATATAATTGATGCACAAGTGAAACGGTAACATCTTCGATCACTATGTCGAAACTTTAGATATTTCCATGGTAACGTTCCTTTCATATTGTGGGGGAAAAATCAGTGACTCTACTCGATTATGGGATATCAGCGTGTTTGTAATATTTTATTTTGTGACAGAGCAATCTGTCCTACGATTGGTTTATTTCAGTCGCGTGATAGCCTGAAGAGTGTATCGATCAGACTCATTTCATAAAGCAGGAAAGGCTTTTAACTGGGCTGATTCGGAGTTTTACAGACCCTGCAGGTTTAATATGGCCTCTGTCTATTACATAGGTCAGCATTACTCCTTAAGGTCTGTAAAATTTGAGTTAATCTCATAAAAAGTTACATCTGAATGATTGCGTATTGAATCTGAATATATAGTTGTCAACATGGCATTCATAAAACTAAACTGTCAGTCCGAACAGCATTGTCATCAATCAGGTCAGTCAGTCATTTAGTTTATAAATTGTCTTATCGCGATAAAAAGCACACGAGTAGCAAAGTTAGAAAAGCAGAATAGGTAAAATGTAAAAGGTAGAAAGGTAGAAGAGCTTGGTTTGTCCTTACTTTGTCAACCAGGTCGGTCTGACCGTTCATCCGTTAATTAAATTAGTCATAAACCGAGAACTGTATGTTTTATTTCCAGGAAATCTGACGGCAGACGAAGAGGAGTCTATTCTCTCAATGCAAAAGGCCAATACTCGGCGGAAACAGGATGTTCAGATCGGAGACATGCTCCCTGAAACTAGGGTTCTATTGGATGCTTTTTACAAACCTTACAATGAACAATTAGCCAGAATGCTGGGAGACAATTCGTTCCTGTGGAACGATGGCTGGTCATGACATAAAGTTTTAATATAAAGAGATGACATCCAGTAATATCAGTGCTACCATAGCTGGTAGTTACCTCTGATTGTAACCTCACTGGGCTGCTCATTGTACAACGTTGCTAATAGAACAATATGGTGTGTTTTAGCACTGAGACATTGAACACTCCTCACTCTCTTGAAGAAAATGGTGAGGAATCTCTTGACCACTGGACTAAGATGGCCCGATCAATGATCGACCTGCATGGGGGATTAAATGCCAGTATTTTAACAGCATAATTCATAACTCTAACAGAATTATTACTAACATAATCTCGTGGTGAACAATTTCCTCTTGCTTTTCATAATCATGGTTTAAACGCAGTGTTGAGACGTGGTATCAGAATGCTTTAAATGTTGTTCTGGAATATTATATGCTTTTAAAAACATTTAAAAGGCCAATTTACATGACCGGTAAGCTTTTTTAAAATTGATCTTATACCTAATTTTAGGTATTTCAGTTTTAATTGTTAAAGCTGAAATGTGCTAAAAAAAAGAGATTTTATTCTACCTTATGTCTTGAAAAGAGTACATCTTAAACGTTATACGCATCTTAAATTATTTTAGGCATTATGCAGCTTTACCTTCATCAGAGTTTTAAGCATCTGTCAAACCAGAGCAACATTAGCGAATTATCCTTTGATTTCAAGGAAATTGTATATATGATTTACTGATTAATTTATACACATCTTCTCTGAGAAGTGCTGATAAAGTTGATTATTTATTTTTCCTCAAGGAGGGTTCTTTTGTTCAGCGTCTTGTCCAGTGAATTGCAGCTACCTGATGTCCTAGCTAAGAAGTCCTAGCAATTAGCAGTTGCTGTAATCGGATGTATGCATATCTAGGCGTCCTAATTTGTACTTCGTTCTATACCAAAATGAGACACGACCGCAAACGACTGACCGTAATGACTCTACTGTTAAAATACGCTAAAGCTTAAGGCGCCTTAATACATTTATTCAAGCGTAAAAAATCTTACTCTCACAGACGACCTGTTTAAACAGTTTTAAAGTAATCAGTTGCCAAACAGTCAGATAGAATTATCATAAATTCTTTAAGAGGCATTTAGAAGTTGGCAGAGTAACACCACATAGTTTGCGTATGGATAACAATATTGTCATGCATTGCTAACCAATTAGTCAGAGACCGTATCGGTGGTCTAGTAGTTAGGGCGTTCGCCTCGAAGTCAAACCCGGGTCGGGTCATGCCACAGGCGCTAAGAATGGTGTTTGGTGCTGCCTCGCTTGGCGCTCAGCACTGAGAGTTTAGAGCAGGGAAACATGAGTGGTTGACCCGGTGTCAGTATAATGTGAGGGTGTGGTGTCATGTCACCTAATAACATCTGGACGCCATATAACTGAAAACTGGTAAAGTATGTTAAGCCCCAAGCATACATACATATGCATTCGTAACAATCAATCGGAATTATAGTACAGTAGAGAATACCTCGCTTGCATATAGTAACGCATATGGTTGAGATAAATACTTCGCAGAGTTTTTGATTTAGTGATTGTTTGGTCAATAATTGGACATATTTCAGCAATAATGACGATAGATTATGATGTACTGCTGATAGGAGTGCAGGTTCTTGATCTGCCACTGAAAATCGGAAATTCTAATTGAATTAAGCTGGTATGCGTATATCTCTGAGTAACACTGTTAACTTCAGGCTTGTCTGTGCTGAATGGTTTGTGGCAAGAGAAGTTTTCGAAATTGTCCAAGCAGACTAAACTTCACCTAACTAGGCCACAAACGCCCTCTGCACATTTCGTTCGCGTCGGTTATTCCTTGGGTATACGTATGTAAACAAGATTGTTGATAATCGTATAAACAATCCGCCACATGGTAATTTTATGATGATTGCGGCTGCTTGGAGTTACGATGACCGGCAGCTGAACCTTATACTTCTATACGTGCAATACACCGTCGACAGATCTAGATGAAATGTTCTTGGTAAAAGCTAAGTCTTATTTTACGAATTACACATACTTGTACATCTTTAATGATATGTTCTGACGGTTTTCATAGTTGAGGGCATTTGATTATTTCCCCTGCATCCGCATTAAGTTGGTAACTGTAGGATTTATACTGGATACGATACTTGGAAATATACCTGCATGTCGATCGAATCCGGAATTAAAAGCGAATCCGAGCATTTATGCACAAAATGTATGGCTAGAAAGGGTTAAAGAGATAATATAGGCAGTATATGTGATATTATGGACTCCCATATCCCATATAAATGTACCTTTACCCATCATAGAATGGCTGTTTTTAATGCGCTTGTGTGGATCGGTTATCTGTATGAAGTGTGGACATTAAAGTTCGTGCTGACATTTTCGTCATTAACTTATGTTATAACCTGCAGAAATGTTCTAGCAAATTGATTCTTTCGTCCCTGATGAAACATAGTAAAGTTACTTTCACAAAACCTAAAAGCTTCCCCATTAAATGAACAGAATTGGAGGGCTGAATGTACTAGACGGGTCAAACACGGATAGATACGAGGCCCGGGTGGAACGCATGTGGTCAAGGAGGGTACACTAAGGAGCCAATAACTGACTGTTTACCCTGGGTGTTTGCTTACAGCGTCTGAGGCACCCGTCAGGAGTTGGGTTTCAACACATTTCACTTTTCTGATACATTCGAGATAAGACACAGGGACACAGGTCCAAAGTTGATTGATTAATTAGCCGACCTTTGGGTTATTTTTGGCGACTTCCAGAAAGCCACGGCACAGATATTTCCAAGCAAACAAATCAGATTCTAGCCGACCGGGGAACCGTAAAACTTGACATATAAAATGCGTAAATTACTACTAATTAATAGTTAGCCAAATGTAAGTATCACCAAAGAAATGTGTTTTGACGATCTCAAAATTTCGACCATAATGACGTCATCAACAGGGAAAATGTGCTGAAAAAAAACAAGGTTGAATTCAGTGGTTCTACAGCAAAATGTAACTAGACACTTGAAGGATGGGGTCATGATAAGTTTTATGAATTAACATTTAGGATGTTGTTTAAGTGTCAGTTGTATAACAACTTACCGACACTATATAAACACGTTTAGAAAGTGGATTACAAGTGTCCATGAGTAATCACAAAATAAGCGTGCTATCTGTCAGTACAGATTACAGAGAATATATGATAAAGCGGGATAATAGGTTATTTTATGCAATATTGTGTCTCTGCAAAAATGAACCGTCCCACGTCTCCAACTAACTGACAGCACCGCAGATTAGAACGAACCTCATGTCTCAAGACTTCGGATTTTATGGGAACCGATTATGGGGTTATTACCCCACATACTCACAACAGGAGACTTTCTTAAGCTGTGACGACTTTTTCCAATATCCCAGCCTGAATTATTTACCCTTGTAGGGCTAGGTGATAATGAATAATTTCTCCGGAACCATAGATGATGTACTCCTCCTCATTAGTCATTATGTCGTTTCACCGAGGGCATGGTTGATGGCAAATGTACCTTTTAACGTACCTGAAGCGGAAGGTAAGCGTGTCATAAATTATCCAAAAAGATATAACCTTGTATACTGCAGCCTGGTTGATCCCTCATTGTACACAGTTATAAACTACTGAACCATATGATTTATGATCCGGTTATTGTAATACAGCTGTGCCTTGTAGAGAAAACTGTTTTATCTCTGAGTTTGTTTCCTGCGAACCGCCTCCTGGCCTCCTGCAGTTACCGCCCTTGACCGAGGTCATGAAACTCAACACCATGTTATCTCACGTAATCTCACAGTTATCTGTGATGGCCATTCACTGGTCCTCAGCTGACAGATAGAGCGATGAGGTCAAAAACAGGTTGTATTACCCAACTACACGAATGTAGGCGTACCCAATAATGTCATATCTCCTGGTGAGGATTAAAACTAACACTGAAATACCAATCGCTACAAGCAAAATTGACACTCCAGAGCAGTTGTAAGTTTCTACATTTCTTTTCAATATAACTGCTTCTATAACTAGTTTGACTTGTTGCTTTAATTTATTTACATATACATTAATGTAAAACAAAAGTCATATTTGGAAAGACAGGCTTAATGCTGTAGAGTATAAATCATAGAATGCCTGGTAGTTTAAACCCTTACAAGACAACAAGAACAGAGACTCAATAGGCTGTTAAATCTGACAACCGATTTGACCGATACTGTACTGTGTTCCGACAAGAGTCGACGCTACTTTTCATGACGGTGTTCTTAAGCCTTACAGACACAGAAATACCAAAGGTTGATAGGCAAGTATACAGGCAGCCAATGCAAACGTAAACAAAATCTGGCCAAGAAACATGACATGAACACAAACATGTGTAATTCTGGGAGGGGAGGTAATCGAGAGCAGCTGCGAGTCGTTCGCGTTGTAGGTGCAGACGTTTGGTTTACATCTCCTCGCCGCTGGCTGAGTGAAGCCGACGCCCTTCAGTACGACGTTCAGTGTGGTAATCACCTGTCAGTGCTGGCATGTGGCCTTGAAAAGTGATCAGAAAGCTTTAGACAGATAGTCAGTCCTAGTATAATGTAATATGTTAAGCATTGTAGCCTTGAAAAGTGATCAGAAAACGTTTGATAGAGAAAGGGTTAGTTAAATCTCTTGCAATGGTACATGTATGTTAAGCATCGTTGCATTGAAAGATGATCAAAAAGCATTTGCATGCTAGTTTTATTTGTTCTACAATTGTTGTTCTCTTTTAACTTGTATTTAAAATTTGCTATTAATATTTTGTCATTTTACTTGTTTGCAAAATATGCCAGTTATAGACTTAGTGAATAATGTACGAGACAACTTATTTTCTTCAGTATCTGATAAACGCTATTTTGAATGCCAGAAAATGTTGATTGGCCGGGCAGATTTGCTACCCACTTTTTGCCAAGTACGTTTAAATTTCAAACATTTTCAGTATATTTTTAGACACTTAAAAACGTAAACACTTCGTCCAGTCATGTAACCTATGCAATTGGAGAGGTAAACATTTTGCGAGGCGGGTTTTCACTCTTCGTTCTGAAGAGGTATTTTGTTTTTGTCCTTAGAACTTGGGTCAGTGTACTTGTAGCCTTTAACAGGTGATCCGTCAGTTTCTATACTGGCAGTTCAATGCTTTGACTGCTAGCCAGTTAGTCTTTGTGTGACCCCAGCAGCTTGGTGTAACGGTAACACAGCAACCATCCCCAGGGTGGGGAAGAACCTGACTGCATAAACTGTGAAGGAAAAAACGAACAGAAATTTGAACACAGACCGAAGACAAAACACCAGATGTGAATTCTCCACAGGGCGTCTAAAACTGGGCAGCTACTCTCGAGCCAAATTCGTAATGAAATTTGATGAACAGTGCTGCTTGCCTTGCTACCTAACATTCGAGGCGCTGGTATCGTATCCGGCACACGGGTTACGCAAACACCATCAACGTTACATAACGTATTCCATCCGCCATCACGCCCAGTCAGTCAATGTCCGAAGTTAACCGCAATATTTATTCACATTGATGTGTCAAAATATCAAAGAGATTATTGAATATTATCCCACCATTTTCCAGCTGTGTACATCTCTTAACTGAAAGTTTCGTAGCCAGGGAACAGCATGCTTTTCAAGGCATATGCAACTGGCCTATCTCCGCTGTCATAAAAGAGAAGGGCACAACCGTTATAGACATTATGTATCATTTCCCAGTTTGTAATCTCTAATTACTTGCTTCCACTCTGGTTCCCAACCGTAGCCACTTCTGTTAACTATTATCTCAGCATTTTATTCTCAATTCCCATTCTCGTTCCAGCGTTTAGTAGCCGTATTGACCGAAAGACTAATTCATGAAATAGAACCTTACATAAAAAACCCCTCAATTATTCCATGGTTTTCGTACAATACATATATATGGTTCAGTGAAGACCGTGGGCCTGATCACTTAAATCTGTAAAGCTGTTCACATAAATGTAAAGATGTGGGCAGAGGTTATAAATTATAAAGTATAATGTAGTAACATAACGTTATACTTATGTAACTTATTTACCAGTATAGTCTAATGATATCTGTAATTCAGATAGCTACGGTGATAAACAATGTAACACATAGGTATTTACCAGCAGTGGTAACGGTAGAGGCTATACATTACTGGGAACGTTTGATTTCATTTAGTGATATCCGAGATCTCTGCAGATTATTTACTGTTAGTGTAAGATCTATTTCACCTGATCTTCATGTTGATCTGTAGTAAGGCGTTGTCTTATATGACGTCAGTAGTAATGCTGCGGGTTTCCCCCGGGCTCTGTCCGGTTTCCACCCACCATAATGCTGGCCGCCGTCGTATAAGTGAAATATTCTTGAGTACGGCGTAAAACACCAATCAAAAAAAAATCAGTAGTAACGCTGGTGTATTTGTTGTTTCAGGGATACAGCTACCCTGTTCTGTGTCCCTTTTCCTTCCTTTGTCAGTTTTGGTATACAAATGTGAAACTGTGAATATCTGCGAAGAACATTCAGCCTACATTCAAATTATTCACATTAAAGAACTGAAAGTAGCATCCCTATGGGCCACAAAGATATGTAAGACAATGACTGAAAATCGAACAACACAAGTTGAAACTCATATCAGTGTTTGTGTCCCAAATACAGACTTGAAGAGGCTGTGATCTTGTTCAACAACTCAACAGACAACAACTCGTCCACGTTGACTAACATTTTGCCCGCCAGATGCATTTAGTTAAGCGGTAATAAAGTCTCAAAATCTGAAATAGAGTATCTAAAAACAAATTAAAATCAAGGAAATATTGGATTAAATACTCCCATGAGACATCTACAATTACTGGGTCAAAGTCATTAATCACACCAAAATAATTTCAACTGAACATACAAAATACAGAAAGCAATTTATCCTCGCCCAGGTTTCCCTGATAAACAGATTATGTTTTCAAAGCCATTCAACCTCAAAGATCCATCTCCGGATCCAAGAGCGGAGACACCCATATCGCTTCCACTGAATGGCTGCAAATCGAGAACATGTTCCCGACAGTATGACAAATGTCATAAATGTTTGCCACTGAACCTTTACCAATTCTAGTACAAGCTACTTTATTAATGCGGAGAGCACGTGTTTTTACAGTTACGCCATCGGTTAAAAGAGACACGATTTTATGATACTGCTTCAATCCCTCTATTAGTATGTCCTAATGAGCGACAAGTGTTCACAGTTACTCCCAAATCCATCGTACGGATATAAAACTTCCTTTGGTCAACCCCTAAACTAAAATGCCACCCAACGTTTATATAAAAGGAATAATTTTATCTTTTGAGCTTACCATTTCGCCAAAAGTTGTATGTACTGTAAATTACTGCTTACGGTTGGACTTCACTTTACTGCGGTTTGGGTGCAATAAATATTGTCACCACATCAACGTTATATGAACGCCCACCATGTTATCGATACTCATCGCTATCCTTCAGCAGAGGTAAGAACATATAATGTTCGTTTCGTTGGTTGAGGAGAGTATACTGTAAATCAAAAAGTACTAGTTAATTGTGTGGATCACAAACAGCTGGCGAAACATTTCCAGGCAGAGAACAAGGTTATAGCCATGGCACTATGGACAATTATCCCTTCACATGTAAGCAGATAGCTTAATTCTTGGGTTGGATTTAACAGCAAATTATAAGCTAAATGACGAAAATAAGGATATGGACAATGTGTGAGTGAAATGGAGATGTTTTTCAGCCTGAAGTAAACTTGCCCTAAAGTTACGCGTGCTGCTAAAATTCAAAGGAACTGGGTCCATATGTTTGCAGAGTGCGGGCATGGCTCACTGGTAGCACCAGGGAACGTAAACAATCGTGGCAGTTAGAACGCTGTTTATCTGGAGAACATAGGCTTCTAAGGCGCCTTTGTTCGTTTCGTAGTCCATTTATTATTTCTTGAAGCCGACATACTGCTTGTAACTTTTCACTGTCGGCCGGGAGAGGTTGTGTAAAGCCACCATCTTTGTGGGATGTAGACAGGGCGTCGACGTCTACTATCGGCTATTTGAGTTTTTCTCATTTTTACAAAGGCAAATTCAGTGAGCATCAATGTGGCAAAATATCTGTTACACTGAGACAATAAATCTTCTTTCTAAACGACAACTTTTAGAATGTTGAAGGCGGAAGACCAACAGCAAAGCAGGAACATTCGGTTCATGTTAAGAATGTTTATAAAAACATGAGAGTGTCATATGATCGGTCGAAGTTTAGTTTTCTCGGTGTTTTATGGTAAACAATGTTATAGGTTATCCCACTGAAAAGTATGCCTTTCACAAGTAAATGGTTGTTCATCAGTACTTATATATATAT
This sequence comes from Liolophura sinensis, assembly GCF_032854445.1. Lineage (NCBI taxonomy): Eukaryota > Metazoa > Mollusca > Polyplacophora > Chitonida > Chitonidae > Liolophura > Liolophura sinensis. The sequence continues at coordinate 73,110,655 of NC_088300.1, forward strand.
ATGAGTATATGGTACACGATGTGGATACAGATTTTATTCACTGTTTCTCCTATGACATTCCTTGTGTTTATCCAACAACACTGAAAACTGTTAACTGCTTCTGTTTGCATGAATCCGTCACGGCTTCGCACTTCATATACTTTCTTAGATCTTGATTTGTGTTGAAGATTGTTTTGGGTATTGGCCTTACGATTTTTGACCTCTACGTCCATTTTCGGTGACGGTTTGTACACGAATGTCTGTTTTGACGTCTAGATCTACTACCGCCTGGCTAGCTATCCCACTAACTCCGTTCATCCAGCATATAACCAAAACTGTACACGTATATGTACATGGACCACATCATAACAATTTGATTACATATGTATTCAGGTATAATGCTACGTACCAATAATTCTTATTTGATACGCTCCCATTTTATACATCACAGTTTATAGCACCATCTAATGTTCTTTCAGTCGTGCCTCCATTTGATAACCCTCGCCTATACTGTACCACATATTCTCCACCTCATCATACGTTTAAATAAGCCACATTGATCCCTGTCATTACCACTCTGCAATGAATCGCTCTCATAATTACTTCACAGAACCAATCAAAGAAACGAACGCCTTGGTTTGTAACGGTTATTACATACATCATCTTCACTGGGTTAACACATTAGTTAGGAGCATATCTTGGTTCATCTCATGATTTTTCATTCCCAATGTTCCAACATCTGTCTTTTTTCACACAAAATGAAAATAACGTCACAAGATAAAGTAAATATATACCTCGACACGAGCCTTCAACGAAACAGCTTTTTTTTACTACATGTATATACAAATATTTAAAATTTATGCGTTAAGACAAACCAACTGTTTAGATATTGACCTGCAGTTTAGCGTCGATGACGTTACGAGGAAAGCTTATCCTCTTTGTAATCCATTCAGGTATAAATGAAAATGAATGACTTTTTTTGTAATACATGGAGTTGTCAGCTCAAAGAATCACACATTTGCGTGAAGACGAAATCACAGATTTTCCAATTCCCTAATGAACTTCTTGGTACAGAACAAGAACATCATCCTCTGTGAACACCATTCATGGTTCACAGTCACGCTGTCATGATTCAGTGATATCCAGGTCTTTCAACGCCTTCATTCATTTAGAACTCTTGGTATTCCTTTGTGGGGTTTCTTTATCTGCTTGGGCCTGATTATACAACGATACTGAAGAATTCAACATTTTAATTCTCGTCAAATAACATGAGGTTTTTTCAGGCGAGTCACGTACTGCCGGGTTCACTCCACAGGAACTGATCATCTCTAAGAAGAGTTACCAGCTCTTCGTTGAATGATCTGTAGAAGTTATTCAACAGAACCCTGGTTTCTGGAAGCATGTCCCCCAGAAGTTTGTCCTTCACTCTCCGTGTATTCGCCTTCTTCTTTGACAGTATCTTTGTGATATGGGAATCAGACAGCATCCCTAAAAACAACCAGATAACGCCCAGGTTATATATGTATATATGGTTCGTTCGATTTATATCATTTGTGACTTTGCAATTGATCAAAGCTTACGCCATTGAGGTGGGGTGGGGTCGGGGGTGGGTTGGTGGAGGGGAATCACTGGCTCAGGCGGCTCGATAATGACTTTGGGTGGTTCTTTCTAGGGCACGATAATAGTAATTCGTTGTTAGTATAGCATCATAATTTCTGTCACTTTGGGGTGTTTCTAACTCACCAAGACAGCATAACCACTAAAACTGGCAATCCTGTATAAAGCAACGATTGCTTCACTTTGGGTATAAAAATACAAGGATACGTGTTGCAGATAATACTTATAAACCTACACAAAGGAACAATTATATTTCGCCGTGAATTGCAACGATTTGGTAATATCGAGATATATGACAACCAGATGGTAATATTATGTGATGGTGTGATTAGCCTGTAGAGAAAACTCGCCCAAGAGAATGTACATATTGGGGCCTCGTTGGTTCAGACCAATGAGGTTGCGTTGTAAAATATGGGTTTGCCAGTACGTCGTAATACCCATATTTTCGACGCAAGTTAAATTCCTCAAATGCTTATATGAATGTGTCTTCATACAGTGTGTTACAGAATGGTGTGTGAAGTACTATAAACTGTAATTAGGCCCCGTTTCAGCCAAAATGTTATGGGTTGGTCTTTCTAATCCACATCTCGCGGCTGGAGGTTTGGTTGGTACATAGCGAATGGCAGTAGCTTAGTCCGGGCTCTCCGATTTCCTCCACTAATAAACCTGAGCACCATCGTATAAGTGGAAATTCGTGAGCACGCCATTAAGTATCAATCAAATATCCAGGTGCATTACAATCCACAAAGCTGCCTTATACTCTCAATCATTCACCGATGGACAAGTATGCCCCATGACAGCACAGTGTTGCTCACGTACCCAGGCCTAGGAACTTGTAGAGCTCTTGGAGCACGTCTCTAGGGTTATCAGCGTACTCCTCTGTCCGTATGATGAAGAACTGCTCTCGAGGGAACACACGCAGCCAGTCCTTCATGAAGACAGAGTACATGCCCACGCGCAGCCGTACCTATAGAATAAATACAAGATCACAAACGATTTATTGTCCTATCAACAGAACAAGCGTATGATTACAGCATGACCACTGGTTGATGGTACATACCCAGCCCTATCTGCAGAACAAGCGCATAATTACAACATGATCACTGGTTGATGGTACATACCCAGCTCTATCTGCAGAAGAAGTGTATGATTACAACAAGACCACTGGTTGATGGTACATACCCAGCTCTATCTGCAGAACAAGCGTATGATTACAACATGATCACTGGTTGATGATACATACCCAGCCCTATCTGCAGAACAAACGTGTGATTACAACATGACCACTGGTTGATGGTATATACCCAGCCCTATCTGCAGAACAAACGTGTGATTACAACATGACCACTGGTTGATGGTACATACCCAGCCCTATCTGCAGAACAAGCGCATGATTACAACATGACCACTGGTTGATGGTACATACCCAGCCCTATCTGCAGAACAAGTGCATGATTACAACATGATCACTGGTTGATGATACACATCCACAGATACGTATAATTACTGAAGAGTGATGGATGGTAAGGGCCGAAATACATGAACACATACACAGTATATGTGAACACCAAAGGGATTTTCCTTACAAAAACAACAGAACGGTCATGATTTTACCACGGTTTTAAAGAAATAATCCATTGGTTTTATTTTTTTAAAATTGCCGTGTATACATGATACACAGTCAAAATTGAGGATTTTTAGTAAAGTGAACGACTAGAGCATCACTCGAGGGCCCTCAATACCAAGAGTTCAAAAGAAACAATCCAACAGTCAACTTCACCTCTTCATATACGATATCAATTCTAGGTGTTCATTCTATTATTCGTGTACAAGTTCACAAGTGCTAAGGTGGTGTCTGCCGTCAGTATGCGACGTCATGGTGATTAAGTCTGAATTCCTTTGAGTAACAGGCCTCGACATCGAATCGAGGATCGCCCGCGATGTGGGTGAGCTTCTTACCTTTGCTATACTCTTCACGGTAGCATTATACGCACAGCTGCGTATGGAAGCCTGTCGAAAGCAGTTCTCATACACACCGATAGCTTTCACAACGTCCCCGTGGAAGTCCACCGGCATCTTGTCATCCTTCCGGAAATACAGATAATCCGAATACATCCTGAGAGAAGAGAGACCGCCACAAAGGGTATATTAGAGTGAAATTCGTCATACAAACTAGTGTGAAACGCTTGACATGTACTTGAGTACTAGTACGAAACTCAAATAAACTAGTGTGATACTCGTCACATATACAAGTGCAAAACTTTTCACATATACTAGTGCTAAACTTGTCACACATACTAGCGTGAATATCATTACATATACTAGGGCAAAACTCGTTACGTATAAAAAAGCGAAAATTGCCACATATACTAGTGCGAAACTCGTCACTTATACAATTGCGAAACTCCTTACATATACAAGTGCAAAACTCGTCACTTTTACTAGTGCGACACTCCCTATGTATACAAGTGTAAAAGGTTTCACACATACTAGTGCGAAACTGGTCACACATACGAGTGTGAAATTCAACTACTTGAACATGTTTTGACCACTTGACACTGATACATGCGTTCTCACATCCACCCGTTTACACGGATCTTGACAATAAAACTGAACTTGACTACAGGTGACTTTATGACCTTAAATGAAGATAAATTTGGATGTGGTGATGGAAGCGGGAGGGGAATTTTTATTAGGTCGCTGTCAAAAGTATGAAGCAACGTTTGATACCTGGTAACATATAGTGTTGTGATATTTACCTGGTTGTAGGGTTCCTGAGGATAAGAATTAGCTTAGCATTAGGTAAAACATGATGGACATAGTCAGGATTGAGTACGCGTGGCTCAGTTGTGTTTTCGTTGCCCACCATCGCCCACCAGTGGTCATTATCCCAAAATGTTGACATACTTCCTTCGCCTGGAAATTAGAAAAAATCAAATTTCCCAGTCTGGTTTTTATGTGACATTTCCGGTGTTCAGTAAACAGAAGGTAATACAATTCGCATGTTACTTGATTACTTGAAGTTGGATTACACATATGACGACGCAGCATGTAAATATATTCACAGAAAAGAAGTCTGCATATTCAGAATATAATCCATAAATAACTATTCATTATTATAACTATATTTTATAGTTATAGTTAGTGTAATAATTATGCATGATTGTGTCGTCCCATCGGCCAGTCAGGTATATAGGTATGCACCTGTTATCATTTTGTGGTAGACTGTACCGGTGTCGGGTGAGACGGTCGGATGCTGCTCAATGTTATATCCGGCGAAGTCGAACAGGTCCACATAGTCTGCAAGCGATAACACATTACCAAAAGCCCTGTGTCTGCCTGCAAGGATAAGAAGGTTGATGGTGATGCTAACATATGTAGACTTGTTTTCAAGTACCTTATCACAGTATTGTCAAAATTAACAATTAGACAAAACTACTGACGAAGTATATACAAAAACCAATCTATATAGCAAAAGTATCTTTGTAGCTGAAGACGTTAAACATTACAGATCGTACCTAAGCGAGTTCTAGTCCACCAGTGAGGTTCTTTTGTCGGCGGTCGCACGCAGTCAGGATGAGCTGTTAATTTCTCATACAAATCCGTACTTCCACATTTTGGTTGACCAATGATAAGAAAGTAAGGTAAGCAGCGAACGCGATGGTGGTCTCCCGTTTCTTGCCTCAACCGCAAGGTGGCGCTCATACGTGTCAATATGGCTCGGACGTTTGGAACTTCTAAATACAAATTGTCTATATACCAGGTTGTCACATTTTCAATCCAACAAGGATTTTTGTAGTCTTTTAAAAACTTAAATGGCTCCTGAAAACGAAAGGAAAAATACAATAGGCGTATAGTTTAAACTGTATGTAAAGCATTGAAATATACCTATTGCATTCGGGTATATGACCATTTTAAAAATGGCATAGTATCATGAACCTTCATGCGTCGATATGTATATATTTAGGTGAAAATTAATATATTCATGAACAAACCAGCAGAGAGAGCCTTTTATGAGGTCGATTTCTGTTAAGCTTTTCAGTAATGCAGTTATACTTTGCCAAATTTTGTGAATTGATCAACAAAATCTTAAAGTTTTTAGGAAACTATGATTTAACTTTTTTGGGAACCTACGATTGATAGGAGATCCACTTCATGGGGGTCATAAAATATTTCCTCCTGCATCGTCATGAGTTTTGCACCACTAGTCCTGATTGTCTCTGGTGGCCACGAGGAGTTAACCCCATGTTCATCATAGTCGTACTCATCTAAATTGTAGCTGGCGGGAGAAGACGGTTTAGGACTGACTGACGGAGTAGCTTTAACCGTGTTGCTGGAACGTACACTTATTGTCAAAGGCTGCGCAGACCTTACAAGGACAGGTCTATCTGGAAATGTTTTGCCACTGTTTGAGTTTACTGCGGGAATGGGAGGTATTCGGTCTCTTAAAACCGATTTGATATCATCGGATTGAACCTCAGATACAGGATCTTTTTTATCCTGTGAAACAGTTTCTGTCGTCACTGGGTAATCTGATGAAGCATCGGAAACAGAACTAGGGCCATCATTTTCATCATAATAGCCCCCATTGCCTTGGTACTGGTCCTTTGACAAACGCCTGATATCGTCTCCATCCTTTTGACTCGTTAGTATCAGACTACCTTCTATACTGTTAGAGTCTGTGTTATTCACAGCAGAAATCTGTCCTTTATCGTCATCCGGTAAAATGCCCAGATTTGAGATTTCACTTGCCGTCAGAGCAGTGGTCGGTTGAGAATCCCTGCCCATATTATTCCCATTTGGCAGCTTCAGTGCGTCTGCAATAGCCGCAATATACTTGTCCTTGTCTGACTCGTTTTCGCGTATTATCACTGACTCACTCTCGCGCGAAGACTTACTTTCTGTTGGATTTCTGATTGATTTGCTACCAAGTTTATGGATCGTGGCTCTAGATCTTTCGTGCAGGTTCGCTGACTTTCCAGGCAATGGTTTGCCGGGAATTAATTTAACTCCCCAACCTTTGTTCAAACTAAAATATGTGAAACAGACGGTCAGCACCAGGAGACACGTGACCGTCGTGAAGGTTTGTCTCCGGCTACACACGACGATGTTTCTGTACCAAGTTCGTGGTGACGTCACAACCCTCCCAGGCATCATCGACACGCCCTCTGGCGATGAGGATACCAGTCATTCCCCCGAACCAACTTCTTCCGCTCTGCAAAACCATTTAAAAAATCATACAGTGCTCAACTAAAAGACATCAAATAATATAACCTTTGTTATTCCAGAAGATAGGTAGAAACAAACGTAAACAGCATGCATTTTTTTGATGGGAAGTCATTTAGAGAAACCGGAAAAAGGACTTTGCGTCACTCAGACCCCGCGCTCACATGGCTAGATAGCAAACAATGGTCGCGTGACGTCAGCGGAAACAGCTGCGTTCCCCGGTTACAAAAATAACTGGCCTGCGATTGATTAAAATTGTTTTTATCCCGGTGCGTGTGACTGGTCAAAAACAGACAACCTGCTCTTAAAAGCCACAACGAGTGGTCAAAAGCGGCTGTCGTCACTGATCGGAAGTGCGTGGCTACTGAGCGCTGTGAGTGGAGTGAAGGAACGTAGCCCATGCATCCATTGTACTGCAGGGAACTTCATTACTGGCATAAACATGTAATCTGTGCCGTGTGCTGTTTGTTTATTTATCCTCACATTACCCAACAGGTCTTACTTATGTAACCTCTACATCACAAAGTGTTATCGTAACATTTGCATATCCTCTATATTTTCGGAAAGCACACATATCTTGATCGGTGAAGCACGTTTTTTTTCTCTACCCAATGTACAACCTGGCAAGCTTCTCCAGTAGAGAAGTGTTTGTTTTGGTATACACGCTTTCTAAGAAGTCAAAGGCTGTCCATAGTTGTCCTTCCCGATGAAATACGTTTACCTCGTTTACCTCGAGGTGCAATATATATTACCCTGTTTAGGGGAACATTTTTACTAACCACCTTATTTTGTCACGCCAATAACACCAACAAAGCTTTTCATGCATGCTCTTAAGCGTTCTCGTGTTTTATTTTTAACCCAGTCTATGTAAATCTGGAAAACTGACAAAATCTGATTGCCACCTGCTTCGGGCATTGAACGTTATTGTGGTTCCATTTCCTGCTGCACTCGTTGTATAGAGGGAATTGCCCACCAGCTTCTCCTCCACACACCTAAATACACACTTCATCAAGTAGCCCTATACACCTGCTCCTACCGACTGACGGCGTCTGCAATTCGCGTCTGGCGAAGGATCAGCTGCCAAGAGCAGCGCTATATGGATAGATTTAACTTGACTTGATGCGTCACTGTAATGACTCAACACAAATTCTGTTGAAATCAGAGAACATGACTTTGGAATTTGCCCCAGCCCCTGAAGCTAGAATGGTTGGTGCAGAGGGATTTATACGGTATAATTTCATAATCTTTGTGTCACGTCTTGTCAAAATGATAACAGAAATTACCGTACAACCACATCTGTCACTTGTAAATTCCCAACGGAGTTGAATGATCACAGTATATTATTTTCATGAGTAAAATATATACGGTATATGCCGTCACTACAACAGCGGTCATTTCTCCACCGTATCTATGCTTTAACAGGTTTTATCCAGATTCAGTGCATACTTCAAGCTTGTATCGTTGTATTGGAATTTCTACTCGTCTAAGGAATGTTTAATGATGCTTGCTCAACCCGGGAGTATAGTGGGAGATTACGTATCCTGCCGAGAAACCCACTTTTGCACGAGTGCATGGATGAAGAACTTAAGCACAGGGAGTTTTGAAGATAAACAGAATGGGCAAAAGGTGATCAATTGCTGTGGAATATGGGTATGATAAATTCTGAAGTGAAGATAGAGGTAATCGAAGTAAGATCTAAAAGGGCAGGGATAGCTTGCGCAAATCTAACAGCTGTTGTTAATTAGCGCAGGAGACCTACCTACATCCAAACGGCAGGCACTAGGCTGATGAGCCAGCCCGACACTCTACCAATTACCCGTAATACAAACATAACCGACCCACTCTAAAACCATACCCCCTACAGAAGCAAAAAAAGTTGTTAGAAGAATGCTGTTTTTGTCAGAGCAAATAATGTCGCTTTATTGTGCGTTGCCAGACTAAAGTTCACCTTCTAAGACTCCGCCTATGACGTCATCGGGACGGATTGGCTTCTTGAGATTGTGCTATATCAGCAAATCTAGATACATCTTTGTGTTAATTATTTTATACGTAAGCTGAACAATTCATACGACCACAGCTAATAAGATCAATTTGCAAACCAATGGCTCTTTCACACGCAGAAATGACTTAAAACGTGATCAGTCATGCAATTTTAGTCGAGGACACCAAATCGAAAGGAAAACAGCATGTATGTCCTGTTTTCATGCGACAAGTCTTTTCTTCAAATTGTACCCTGTGAACATTCACACGAGGATTCGTTATACACCCAGAAAAAATGTCCAAACACTTCATAAACGCAGTGTTATGCTTTTTTGAAATATTGCAAATTCGATTTAATAACAGCGTTTACGTCTTACAAAATAAATCTCCTCTTAATATTACTGATGATATATCACAGATTACTCCAAATGGGCGAGGAATGCCTGACGGAAAGCTTTTCGGAAGGTTGGAGAGGGTTACAGAAGTGCAGGGCAATAAACTAATTCAACTAGGTGCCCGGGTGTCAACCAGCACCGGAACACGTGCTAAAGATTCCAGAGTTACCTCTAGAGAATCCCAACGCTCGCTTAACCTTTAACCTTACAGTAATTACTGTACAACACTTTTTACTTTGAACTGTCTTCAGAAGGCATGTGGCACTGACGGAAGCACTTAGTTCTGTCTAACAGGACATGGATGGTGCCGATATGTCCTTGTCTTCGTTATATAACAAGAAACACAGTCTTTTATCTCGGCTGGAAGAAGACAACAGATGTCTGGCTTTCTATGCCGTAAAGACAGTAGCCATCAACATAATTTGGGGTCGTTAAAAGGTTAGAAATTACCGCTGTCTTCGGCAGCCATAATCTGTAACAGTGGGTATACATTATAGCTGTAGCGGTTTCTAATGTAAAGATATCTGTAATTAGAGGGAGTCCTTAACTTTTTCCAACACTTCTCAGTCGTCCTAAAACTCTTGAAGTCTGGCAAGACAGGAAGGCTGGAGTGTAGAAGTTAACCATTTGCTAAAAAGGCTGCTTTCAAAACTTGTCGAGATCTCCAGAACCGCCTTTTTTGCAAACCTTTTGTCTTTCCTCAACATTTCAACGACTTTTCTGTACTTTACACTATTGTCACAGTAATGAAATTAAATAAAATTGTCTCTCTGTTATACACATGTAAAAGCAAACTTCCATTTACAAGCAAAATGTCACAATGTGCCTTCATATCTGCAATGATAGACGTTTAGTCTACACGATGCCTATACTAGTCTACCCTAGCAAAGGGAAGTTCAGATCGTACTTACACGTCAAAGCGTTGGTATTGCAGGAAACAAAAGTGAAAACGGACAGATGGGAAATTAAAACCAGTACTACGTATACCACATATATAAAACTGCAATATGTATAGAACTGTTTTTCACGGATGACGATGAAAGTCAACATTATTTTGGCAAAACCTAAAAGTGCTGGCGATTTGGAGCAACACACGTGAATGTTAGAACAAAACCATTTCATGGTATTCTCTTTTCAGCAAATTTTTACGTAGGTTTGCGAATTACATGTTGACAAACATTTATTAGCATAAGCGTGATTGGGGGTATCACAAATGTGTCATCTTTAATAACTCAGGCTTATTTCAATTACGGAGTATATAATTCTTACCTCTGACGGATTTCGCCAAATAACTGACAGATGAATCATCCCACTTATCTGTTATCTCCTCTATATCACGCTACCCCTCCACATCTGACGAGGCCGAGTTTACGTCCACAGTATCGGCTCATTACGTCCGCGCGTTCAACTGACACAATCTAAGTCATATCTGAGAGGATTAAACACATCCAAACGCCCCAGTGATAAATCGTCCTCTGTTGAGAAGAATATGTGGAGTAAGTCGAGCTTTATACATGTATAGAGAAACTCAAGCGATGTATATATATATATATACACAGCTATGCCTTCGCTCAGAAAACAACGTATCGTCCACGTTTTTCTGTGTACCGTAAAATCACGCCCACTCCATTCACAAGCGACAAACGGTCCTGTATGGGGAGGTGGTTGGTAAATAAATACACGGACCATACAACACTGTTTGAATAATTAGACAAGTTTCCTTGCACCTGTATACCAATATATCAGTTAAAGGATAAAATTGCCACGAGGTTTCCTATACATGAAAGTCAGAGTATCACAAAATATGTAAATTAGCAAGTAATATGGACAGAGGGTCGAGAATCTCTGGCACTGTGGTTCATAATTGTGTCTAATTCCACTCATCGTGTTGAGTCATAACGCAACGTCGGATGTATGAACAGTTGCAATCAAAGCGCAACAGAGATACATGTTTGGATTATGCACAGCTTATATAGTAACATGGTACACGATTTAAATTCTGACTTCATTCATTCGCTTAGAATATTCCTAGAACATCACTGAAAACTGTTGACTGCTTCTCATGGTATGATTCCGTCCTAATTTCGTATTTTATATACTTTTTTGATTTGTGTTAAACGTCGGTTTGAGAAATGACATTGCCATTGTTAACATGAAACGTCGATATTGGTTGGCGGCTGGTATACGAATGTCAGATCGAGGCACGGATTGATGGTATCATGTGATTACAATAGGAGAAGTACAAACTCTGGTTACAGATTAACACGAAATGTGGGTTAAAGTGTATACTACACAAAGCCGTATTATGGGCAATTAGTCGGGAAAGTGGGAATAAAGGATAATTTGTCATCTGTCCGGACGAGTAAATATGTGACAGAGTGGGCTATGATAAACGACCCAGCTGTGGCTTATAACCGTCCACTTTTCTACGTGACCGTACCAGGTCCGTTATAAATCCGTGTAAACAGAACCCAGCACACGTAACCTTTAAACTTTGCTACAATATCATAACCTTATAACAGTCCAAGTGCACCTCAAGTAGATTTGCCTCAACAGCTGTACACGTTTTTATTAACAGCGGTATATTTGTTTGGATTTTCTTTCTTAAAAACGGGATTTGCAAATGCAGTTTTTTAATTTATAACCGTTATTTAAACTATGTAATTATGAAAATAATTATATTTTTAAAAAAGAAATGGAGTGGATCGCAAAAGTAAAAGGGCTCTACAAGGACATTTTTGGGTCGAAATTGACATATGGTTTCGAAGTCAACTCGGCTCAGAGTTTTTGGAGTAACGTCAGAGTTAAGGTCTCGAGATGTGTGACTTCCACATTATTATTACTTTTTCAGAACTGTTAAATATTCTGTTGCATGCCTTAAATATCGAGGCTAGATAAAAAAAAATCATGTTTCATGAAAAGCATGTAGCCTTACGTGCTATCTGCAATAAACGGCTGCTGAGAAGTTAAAAGGCCTCGAGCTGGGCCCCTAGGCGAGCAGACAGCGTGCACAGCCAAATTTCGCTGTGTTCGCCAGATCGGGTTTCGCGTTTAGAACTGGAATCAGTGGGGCGGCCTGGAGAAAATCTTCACATACCAGGCAGCTAACAGTTGAGAGACGGATGCCGTAACAACCAACACACATATATACGTAATGCAACCATTAATTTTGGAGACAGGGCGCAATTAACACGTAACAGCAGAGAACTTTGCCAAAGGGCCAAGATCACACACAATGATTTAGTTTTGTTCAAATATGACAAAAATAGGTTTACATTAAAATGTCACTTATACAGCGAGAACAGCACAGAAAAAAGGTTTTCCAAAACACATCGCATTTTTCCACGTCATTTGCCTAAAGCATATGAACAGCGAGTAAACACACTTGGGCACCATGGTCTGATTGTCGAAACAGTTCCAGTGCCTAAGACGTAAAACTTGGTAGTAATATTTGTTGCTGGTAGTGATATTTTTATTATACGATGGATAATTTGTATGGGATTCAATCTGTTTTTGCAACATTCTGTTTTATTATCCATGTACTTTTTAGATATATATAGCACAAACATTGCCATTTTCCGACGGAATACTCAATGCATGTTCGTTTGTTTATTTGGAGAACGAATACTGGTCAAATCAGAAAATGTTATATTTCAGTGTAAATAGTATTTGTATGAGTGGTGAAAATCCGAACAAAAATTTAGCCCTTGTATAAATGATTTTAAATACCGGCACTCTGTCAGTGTAATATTCTAATCTCAAGTGTTTTGTTCTTCAACCAAACACATTACTGAGGAGGTTAAATTATATTTCAGTGGATACTCCATTAAGCGTCTTAAATACACATGTTTTAAAATGCAAATAGCTACAATTCAGGCACTTGTGGATAACACTCATAGTTATAAATGGATAGCTTAGTGGTTTGTCATTTGGACACATTTTAAAATTCTCATCTGTTTCTCAAATCTGGATCCTTGAAATATACTAAGTATGTTTATATCGCTTATCTGAACACAAATAACAAAAGCTGTCACTGTGAGCCCCTTGCTCTCATGTAAATAGTAACACAACTGGAGGAATTAATGAAAATATTAGTGTAATCAACATTTAGCGAGCTTGTGTTGAATAGTGCAGGTGCTAGCCCCAAAACTCTTTTTTCTTTGGTTTACCTCGTCAAAACCAATGCAGTAATACGTTCCCGATGGCATGTCAAGCCATTAGTCTACAGGCTTAATGCAAAATCGCCTTAAAACTGCAGGGGCGTAACCATGGGGGTGGAGATGCAAACAAAGAATAGTATCAGAAACTTTCCACCAGCTGGACTTTGCCGGTCGGGGACACTAGAGGCAACTGTCAACAGTTGTTAGCGGTGACAGGTTGGGTGTATTAAAGAGCCTTCTGCAAAAATCCGCCATCCGTCAGAACAGTGGTGGGAATATTGTATATATGTTATGCCGCACCGCTATGGCAATGACCTCCATTCCGCTGTGTTTTGGTTATTTTAGTAAAGTAAAAACCTGTTCATATTGGTTGACGAATATAGTCTTCGCCTGACCAAATGTTAATCACTATTTGCCACAGAAAGTGAATCAATAGCTTGTGGATGTACACAGGTCTGCTCAGTGCATGCCCCGGGCTCAGAGGTGCTACCAGGATAAGTGGCCAAACATCACACCAAGTGCAAAGTGCATTCCTTCTTCCCACAACCCATTCTCAGTATGTCATACACTTCATCGGGCTTACCAACCACAAAACATGGGCTGTTTCCACTATAACAGAAGGTTGCATTGTACGTGCAGCCGTCATCACTGATCATATGCAATACTCCTCACGTGTTTTCCCGGTTGAAGACCCACAGCTTTACGTCTGTAAGAAAGGAACCACCCCTATAAACTGCGTGTTGACGAGGAAATGGAGAAGCCATTTTTTGCCGACGCAAAAATCTAAAACTAGAAAACGACATGAATCATCTAACATCATTAAAACAAAAATCTTCTTTACGAAAAAATAACAAAAAAATGTTTTTATTCCAGTTTACGTCACTGAGAATAGCCTGCCTTTCGTAATGTAATACAATTATTAAAACATGTGATTGTAATTATGAAGTCGTTTTAGACACTAGTTATAGCGCGCCAAAACAGAGCACACCAAACTGGATTAATCAATTGCTACAGCATTAACATTCCGTATATGACATTGATAACATCCACAGTCAAACAATGCAGAATTTAGAGTAAGGAGCCAATGGCAAATATCACATTGGAAGTTCTATATTTTCGGAGCCTTGCATAGTCTTTTAATATTACACAGTTTTAAATACAACCAAGAATATAATAATGTGACAAAAAGGCGCCTAAGACATTTTTGTCGTGGGTAAACCCTCCATCTAAAATCTCCTTTTGTTTCCGCGGTTAAAAGACAGCGACAGTATATGTGTCATCAGAATTTCTCTGAACCCCTGGGGTCTTGCTATATTATTACCCGTTTACATTTCACATCGTTGTGCTTTAATGTTAGGCGGAGGGAAGGGGAAGGGGGTGCTACGTAAATTTTGACTAAAATGACCCTACGAGGTTAGGTGATGGACAGCACAGGGTTAGAAGTTTGGGGTTAGGTTTAACACTATATGGAGACATGGAGACCTCTGACCTCATTAACCGTTTGACCTCCACAGATGACCAGCCGGTTGGTCAGTGTACGCCCTCAAAACATCCTTATGTCCAAACATATATCAGACATCCACGCAAGGCACGGCTTGTTCTCCGTCCATGCCAACTCTACAGGGACGCCATGTGGTAAAATTGACGCCACCATAAAGGACTTAACAGCGAAGCGCATGAAGCAGAGAGCTTGCCTAGGGATATATACACCAAGTTGAGGATTTGCACTGACAGGCCGAATTTCGGAAGCCTAAAAATTAATTATATGCTGCATCCATTGGATTTCTGATGAATAAGGGACTATTAACAGAGTGACATCAAGGAAGATACCTTCCTAAGGACCCTGATTCTCGTTACATTTTATGTATGGTTACGTTTCTAGGCGTTTGACAGGAAAACAGTGCATTTTATTGTTGCAATGCAAATCTTTACGGTGACTTTGGTGATACGCCCTGTGGTTTTCTCAGATTACACATTAGAATATCATTAATCACCGTCAAAAGAGTTGATTGTTTATGTCTATATTTCATTACAAATACAGGCTGAGTATGCAAGTTGTGTCGTAGGGCTGTAGTCGTACAGTGACTGAATGCCTTAACCGAGGCTGTGTAACAAATTCTCGACGTGAACAGCGGGTTGTAAATTGACAGCGATACGTCACTGCGTTTTTTACATATTCAAAATTAAACCTACATCATTTAGATTCTACTGTTTTGTTCAGTGTGAGTTTTACATATATTGGTTCTCATCCTGCAAGTTCACAACTGTAACGAAGGATCCATGTTATCTTCTTCGCATTAAAGGCACTCAGTCTAATTAAAAGGTAAATCAAAGTTAAAATTATAATCTTATTCAGGTGTGTCAGAGTACGAAACCTTTTGTGCTGGAGTATTGGTTTGCATATGTAAAAAGGGTTTACTAGTGATATCATTACACTGGCAGAGTAATACAGTTCAGTTGTTAGGTATCAGTCATATTGGACAATAGATTTTAACTTACCAGCTATACTCCACAACAGCGGATACTTCAAACCTGAACGAAGACAGAAATGTTCTCATGTGTTCTGCCCAGAGACAGGTAAAGAACATTATTATGAGATTTTTCCAACGTGTTAAAAAAGAGGGTGACACATATAATAGCTAATAATGGCTCCACCTTAAGTGTCACGATTCAGTTTACTTTGTATCCATGATTACATTGTGGTTCTTAATGAAAGTCTGATTCGGTGTGTAAAAGCCTCTAGGGATTATATTGTGGCTATCACCAAAGAAGATTTACTCTGGCCAAAACGTGACCAACAAAATGACAAGTAGCATGCTCTAAAGCATACATAGTGTACATTTGCTCGTCGGCAATGACAAGCATTTTAATTCATCTTCAGTCACAACATGGCTCATAGTCATCACACATATTTTACCACCTCGGTCTTAGACATGCGTCTAATCCGTAATAGCGGCTAAAGAGGAATATCTGTGCAAACTTTTGTAACAAAGCTGCAAGAATGAATATTGAGCAAATGACGCAATGGACTCCAAAAAAAAAAGACTCAGTATAAATGTTGATGTAATATGCCGCTATTTGCATGGATCATGGTGAATATGGAAGGTCAAATGATTTAACCTAAGTACAATGAGAGTGAGTCAGATAAGCAGCCCATTGACCCGCAGACATAGTGACCTTTAGCTGGTTCGAGGTAAGGGTACATTATGCAACATCTGTATTACACAATACCACCAAGGGTTAAAGAGCTTGTTAAACGCCTTTTTGGAACATAGCTGTATCCGGGAAGCCACCACTGGCTGCTCTTTCCTCCAAAAGGCAATTTACCGCGTTAAATTTGAATTCAGAAAAAAGCTAGCACAATGCAAAAAAATCTAAACTTTGCCCAGTTTCATTATTCAAATTTAAGACTACTCCATTTACTGCTGCATATGTCTACATGTACGTAAATAAAGCATTCTTACCTGCTAGGCATGATCACGCAAACTGGGTGATATGAGTTGAAGAATAAAGCTGTAACAGGGTATCACAATTCGCCGGCCTGATGGTAAACAACGGACACGTTCAAAACCTTCATGTAGGGGGGGAATAAAGACTTATGGACCAGTTTCCTGGTCAAGCTTTTAACCAGCCACACGTGTTTAGCACAACACCCACCACAGGGAAAATATATCCGAGGCGGACCCGACGTTATCACAAGGTTTACACGCTGCACATATATCCAAAATGTGCATTTGGCTTAAAAAGTTAACAACGTAACTGTTGGAGGTTAAGAGTTGCAGTCTGTTAACTAGACGAGCGTTCCCTGGGCTGGGACTGGTGATGTGACCCGTCTCACAAGCCACAAGCTGTGGCAGCGCAAAGCCGCAGTCCCGCGGCTTACAAGTATAGTATCGGTGCTAGTGTAGTCGTAGCCTACCCCTGTTACGTATGAGGTGCGGGTGGTTAAAGTTAACTCAGTCTGGCTCCCTCCCTACCCTTCTTGTGCCTCTTTGCAACCCCTAGTCCCAGGTCATCCTTGCCAGATGACGATTACAAGTACAGAAGTGCGACCTCTCCGTACAAGTCAGATTAAGTTTCTATCTACGACTACATCATACCAAACTCTTCCCGGCTCCTCGCCTTCAGACTGCTTATCTCAGGACAGTCTAATACACTGTCATCTCCAGTACTTGTACTGTTGTTTGATCAACAATGTAGAAATTCCATCCCTGCAGCGAAGACGTTCAAACGGTTGACTGTAAGCTCACAAAATAATCGCGCTAGTGCATATGTATAATACCAGATGATTTTGGTTAACATTCATCCATGTCAACAAAAACCGAGAAATGAAGCTTTGATTATAAAACATTTTTTGCTTGTTGCATGATCCAGACCACGCAACAGTTATATCCACCCAAATACGTCAAGCAAATGTTACTACAAACAATATCATACTGCATGCTCCATCTGTCTAAATGCATTCTTTTAACCAACCTTTGCACAGTGTACCTGGAATCATGTACATCTAAATAACAAAAATGCATATAGTCGTTCATATATAATAACAAAGAATGTGAATTCCCTTTACCTTGCAAAACAGTATTCAGTGTGTGCAACAAATAAGAAAATAGTATCCGAAAAATACGTGTTCAATAAGAATTAATATAGTTTAGTTCCACTTTTGTGTCGCACATATGACACGGTTTTCGCGATATATTAGAAGCAACCCTCAACACATATTTTACAATTACGTAAGATTACTACCAAGTACAGGCAAAACTATTTTAAGTGGGGGATTTCATGGTCAATATTTTAGGTTTAAATTCATTTTTTCTTTCATTCATCAGCTCATTTCGAGTGTGAATTTAGAAATCAATAAAGTTAATGGCAAAGTGTCATTCAAGCTGATGGTACATATGAACAAAATTTTATCAACGGACGAGCTCTTGATATTTTTAACATGACAATAAACCATGTGCCGATAAATAAGGTGTAGTAATGCCGAAGCTCAAATATACCCTGATCGACACAAACTTGGCAGTTTTATATATAATAGGCGATATAGGTGCTGGTATATCCCTACAGACTGGACACGTGGTCCACACATGGACTCACGTCACATGAACTCTCACGTATAGATGGTCCGCTCTCTGCTGGCGAATTCCCAGTAATAATATTTGGTCTGAGTTAAAATTCGCTAGATTCCTGACGCTGCCAGAAAAACCACTGTTCTAAAGCCGTGAGAAAGTGGAGCCAGTTTGCTCAGGAATTTGTAGAAGACATCAGTTGAGGGTAAACGAAAAAGACCAGTCGTCGACGGCTTCCTACATCATGTCCATCGCTGTCCGCCTTTAGGCTCAAGCAGATTGTTGAATGAATGAATGAATGATTATAGTTATATTTCTTCATTTGTTTAGTTCAGTGGTGTTTGACGCCAGTATTATATACGCGTATGTATTTCTTACGCCGTTCTCAAGAATATTTCACTTCCACAACGGTGACCAGCCGTGGAAGAGGAAATCGGACAGAGTCCGGAGGGATTATAATTATAAATGTTAAACATCTCGGGCAGTATTTCAGTTCTATCAGACAGCTTGCATAGCCTGCATGCTTATAGGTATGTTAACCATCACCAGACTCCATCAAGAAAAGGCCCGCATAGACGCCAAATAAATAAATTCATTTCAATTTACATACGTAATATGGCAGCAAAAACTCCAAATAATTGGCAATCTCGGTGATTTAGAATATACAAGTCAACATAATTCTGAAATACCTTTTCACTTACGCTGTATAACATCAATCAGTCATTCAATCAATCATTCAGTCAATCAGTCGATTTCATTTGGGCACTTGCATAATCGTCTAATGGATCACCATTTTTATTTCTTTCTCATTTTAAATGTCATCCTTAATGCAGATTATTGTTTGCCTTTTTCCTTTTCACCGTAAGACAAAACCAAACCACCTAAACCTGATGAAGATATCTTCCGATTACATAATAAATGACATGCGCCGAGTACGCAATAAAAGAGATTTAATAACAGGTGCAACTGAGATATTTGTCCTAACTCGAGTATGAACATGCATTTGTTTAAAATGTCATTACACACACACCATGTCATTTTTGATTTCGGGTTTCCTGTTGTCTGAAGTTCTTGCATACCTACAAACCACAATCTCGTATTTACATCACTCTGCGTTGTACAGATCACACAGACATCCTGATAAAAGAACGCCCACACCCTCCTGGTGAAATCCCATGTGTATAACAAAGTCGACGAGATTTTGCGTTGTTTTGTCTGCAAAGGAAAATAAATGCTCTAGAGAATCAGGAGAGAAAACACAGTGTGAAGTTCCCATGTGGAGACAATTTGCATTCAGAAGCAATCGTGGCGGGGACAAATACCACAGCATTTTGGATTTTGCACCCTTTTTCTGAGACACTTTAAGCATTAAAACGTGCTATTTACTTAGTTTCCGACTATGCATGTGTTATATTTGATTCAACGTTGTAACATATAGGCCGCCCTTTCACCAGTCTTCTCTCCCGGTCCACAGAAAATATCAACCCAAACAAAAATGTCTGGTGTGCGAAAGATAAGTCCGTCTGGGGAGAACGGAGTGTTTATTGAATAGCTACATGCAGCGGAACAACAGATTGGACAGGGAAACAATTGCAATGTCACGTCAAGCAATTTTTTTTCATATATTTTTTTTTAAAATCTCAGATCGGCCAAAACAAACCATTACTTGATTTAAAGGCTTTAAACAAATGTGAAATATGCCAACTTCATAGGAAGGTTTTGAACCGCCAATCTACTGCAAGTCTGACTTATACATCAGGGTACAGTAAGGAAAATGACATTAAATAAAGAAATGAACAAAAAGACCGGCTAAAGAAAAATATTTTATGAAAGTTATGTATCAAAATATGCCACGCTTTGAAAATGTTCGTTTGATACAGTGTGGCTATGGCATCGGAATCTTTGACAAGGAAAGGGACGCAACTGTGGAGTAACAGGTTTCGTAGAAATGCTATACCATGCATGCTATTTCGCCCCTATTCGAAGAAAGTTTTAGTCGTTTCTTTTTTTTAATTTTTGTCGTCTAATGTGTGCACTAAGGGATACAAGATTACATCACCTATACCCGAAATTACATCAACCTATAAGTCCCCAAATTGTTTCAAACTCAAATTTTAGTATTTAGCCCTGAAATAGGCAATTACCTTAGTTGATGTGTACTAATGGAACTTAAAAATCAAAATATATTTAATTACTGCTTAAGGCTAAGGCAAACAAGAAGCTAAAAGTTAGACAGATATATCAATTTCAAGACCCTTTGTTGTCGCGGTGGGGATTCTTGTCTTCTGTCTCGTAGTGTCTCACTTCAAGGGTCCTGCATATGGTTTGTACACATCCCGCCTTTTAGCATTTGTTAGATGCTGTGTTATGTTACGATTTCAATCAGAGCATCCAGAATCTCTGGTACCCTGCTTCACAGCTGTGTCTTATTCCGCTTAACACGGAGCTAGGGGATGTATATTCAGCGTGTTGAATTAGATCGCCATATTGGATATATGAACAGTTAATTCAAGATGCAATTGAGATATACATTTTATGATCGACAACTTTTATAGTAGCATGGTACACGATCTGAATCAAGATTTCGCTCATACGCCTAGAACATACCTGTCACTCTTCCCTCAGCGTTGTTGACTGCTTCTCCATGCGTCATTCAGTCCTAATTTCACTCTTTGTGTACTTTCTCAGTCCTTTGGTAGTGTATGTTAAACATCGTTTTGGGAATTGTCATGGCAATTATGTCCTTATTGGTTGACGGATCGTATACGAATGTTTCGACGCATAGATTTAATCCCAGCCTCTGACAGGCGAGATTCTCCCGTCTGTGCTCTCCTCGCAGCCTTAGTGGCTATACGCTCTTTAGGTAATTTTTATATTAATTTTTTTATTTGATTGGTGTTTTACGCCGTACTCAAGAATATTTCACTTATACGACGGCGGCCAGCATTATGGTGGGATAAAACCGGGCAGAGCCCGGGGAAAACCCACGACCATCCGCAGGAGGAAGCCAGCATAAACTGGACTTAAACTCACAGCGACCGCATTGGTGAGAGGCTCCTGGGTCATTACGCTGCGCTAGCGCGCTAACCAACTGAGGCCCGCGTAATTTTTATAGATCATGTACTTGTTTTCCACCAATATGACACACGAGCTAGCCATAAAGATTCAAATCTGTGCCTCACGTATGAAAATTCGTCAGATACATGACAAGGGGCAAGAATTGCACCCCCATTTTCCGACTATCGCCGTTGTGTACGTGAAACGCAATTGATTACGGTGTTAAATAAAAATCAATCAATCCTTACTTCGAGCCTCACTTTCATGTTTTTGTGAAAATCTGCAAAAAAACATAAAGTGGGGCTTTTGCGGATATTATTTTCTTTCCAGCTGGAAATCAGGATCTTTACTCAATACCGAAATCAAATACAAAATACATGGCGTCATTCATTATAGTCTTTATTTTGCTCAGGAGACCTCTGGACAGGCAAGAATGGCAAATATCTAGAAACTTTAAACCTGTTAACTACATTTGTTATCCACATGGGGAGATCATAGACAGTGATGAATCTAGCGGAATCTTCTGACACAGTCTGCCAGGCGTGAAGACCTCGCTCCTCTATCGTACCTGAAAGCAGGAGACAAAGACAAAGCCAAATTATAACGCTATTTCAGTCACATATTTTTATTCATTTAATTAAGATTTCTTATTTAGTCAAGATTGTTATATGTTACTTATTCAGTAACCTATTTAATATACGCCGAACATCAATCAGAGAGAGCATCCTGAGTTCGCCGAAAATGAAAATTTGAAACAAAAATTTATGATAGTAAAACTTATTGTGAGTGAATGACGCTACGGTAACGGCATATTGCCATGCCGACGTGCAATATGAACGCTGCTTATGGCGACGTGGAACGTGAAACACATGCTACACAATCTCTTCAAAGTTAAAAGATAGTCAGACATGAGGGGGAGGGGGCGTGGAGTAGGCCGGTAATAATTTTGTCATTATGACGGTGGTCAGGTTTATGTGTAGCGGAAACCTAAGTATAAAACACCGCCCTTCGCCAGTTATACTTAACAAACCTTCTGACAAACAAATGACCTCAACTGACAAGGACCAGCCAGATGCCACTGGCCGATGTTTGAATAGTCAAAGAATAGTTGAAGAGTCAGTGAGGTTCGCGGATTTACTCTATCATGTATGCACAGCAAACCACTTTCAACGCATCTTTCTTTCCTGTGATGCTCTAAGGACCCAAGGGGTGACATAATGACAGACTTATTTACAGATTAACCAAAGATTAGATCAGAATCTATTCTGCTATATTTGTCAGGGCTCGCTTGCACGAAAGGATCGTGAGTCTAAGTTGATTGTAAATCACTAAGACAACGATCGTGGTCTTAACTTACAACAGACACTCTTGCGAGAAGGGATTGTGTAAGTTTTGATAGTTGTAACGTACAATCCAAAATTACAGTTGGGTCCACACTGTTGTAAATATTTACAATCGCCCCAAAATTACCGTTAAATACAAACACTTTTTGCAGGTAGACTGAATGCAAGTAATTTTCTGCTCGGTTTGACGTGCACTCTAATTATCCCAAACAGATGTTACAAGCTGATGTTAGCTGAGGAATGATTAGAGCTCCTCTCGAAATGAAGGCCATAAAAAAGTTATTGTCTGGTACCTGTTCTGTTTATACAGACCAACATTATATGCGAGTCAAATCTGGCGTATGTTCGAGAACGAAACTCACATTACTTTATACAGTTCCTTTGTGCAAGCGCCGTCAACTGTTTTTGTAGGTAATAGTAAACTCAATTGAAGGGTTTACAAACTATTGCAGCTATGATCTCTTTTGTTCATGCTCTCACCGGAATATTTCACGCAGAGGACTTCATACAAACCTGGAGCAACGTTATCCAGAATTAAGGCAATTACACCGCCTATGAACATCGGTGTTCCTAGGAACACAGTCAGAACTTGATCAAACTGAGCGTTACCTGGGCACAGAAAATTCATAATAACTTCAAAATCGCATCATTATTCACCAGTGATTTGTCATATCAGGTTTGAATTAACTTATCGGCGGTAGTATATACTCTACAATTTGGTGCAGGAAATAAACTGAACTCGATGCATTTTACAGATGTAAGACCTGCACCAGCTTACATACCAAATTACATACAAAACCGTTCACAGTCTGTAAGTCTTCGTACAAGAAAACAAATCCGCATTTTTTATTGTTTTTTTTCTAAGGGCCGGTATATTCTTGAAACTTCCAGTGAAAATCATTACCGAGTTTGGAATCAGTGCAGAATGTCATATCAGTAGAAGTCGTATTGCCAACATCATACATTACAATTAGCAGAAAAATGAAGTAAAAAGGAAAAGAAGACACTTGTTCTATTAAAAATGGCTACACAAGCCTAATTTGCAAACGGAGGTCCAACTGTACGATTTAAGTAGGCCTTCTCTCTGTGTAACAACATATCAATTTGCTCCTCGATCGGACCGCTGGAGAAGAGGACTTTAACATGTTCTCGACAAAATTCGACATGGTGGTCAAGTCATGTGACTAGATAAAACAATTGCAAACTGGCAAGATTTTTCCTATATTCAGTATTTTTACTGCTCAGTTTGACTTCTCTACTTTTCGTAGTTCTGGAGACATAGGAGCTTTAAAGGTGCAAATAATAATAATAACCCTAACATTTCCAATAGGTGTCCCGCCAGGACGGCGAGGTTCCCTAAATTTCGGTGTTTGCAATAGCAATTTATCAGGGGTAGTCAAAAATAATGTGTAAACTACCTGAGTTGATAGCTCTCGGTGATCTGGATATCCATTCTGGTAACAGTAAGCCCAGGAACATGGATATGCCAACAATGATAAGATTACGAGACGAAGACAAATCGACAAACTGAAGGCCAGACAGACCGATGGCTGCCAAGATACCGAAGATGACTGACTGTACGCCGCCGAGTATAGGATGTGGTATGCTGACCAGAACAGCGGCGACTTTCCCGATGATGGACAAGATGATGGTCAACACTCCGGCCACATAAAACACTCGGCGACTTGCCACCTAAAGCAAACAGGAAAAGAAATACCGGTAACCCAAAAGTCTTCTTTTCAACCATACCATTTATGATGCTGAATTAATTTTCTCAAATGATCAAGTTGAACTAAATTTATCAATATAACAGAAATAAATTAAAATCCAGTTATTTTTCTCAACAACTATCTTTCGCTACAGCATGCCATATTGGGTTAGCAAAAACAAGAATAGCTGATATTTGAAATAAAGATTGTTGTGGTATAGCTTCGAGAAATGACAAAAACAAAATCTAACTATTCCATTCATGCTTTCACTGTTACAAACAACAAAATATCACAAGAGCCTACTTTTGTTATACCAATGGCTCCTATGTTTCCACTGTACGAAGTTGTACCATGAGCTGTGCCAAGCAGACCGGAAATCATCGAGCCGAACCCCTCTAAGGCTATCCCGCGGTTTATCGCGTGTTTTGGGGGAGGAGGTACGTAACAAACTTTCGCACATGCGTAGTAATCTCCTATTGATTCCAGCGTGGACGCTATAGTTGCCGCTATCATTCCGATGAACGCTCCTGCGTTGAAGGACGGGGTACCATACTGTCCTGTAACGAATCATCAGACACATGAAGCCCAACAATAGATAGATCGCATCGGACAAACTGCACAATGGGAGATGGACGAATTCATCGCACTAAATAAGAACATCGTTATCAGCAGTGACATTAATCTGTTCGTGTATTACCTAAGTGTTCTATGAACGCACATGTACCTAAAAATCTGATGTATAGGCTACAAATGAAAAGAAATTAATTCGAAAGGGGGGAGCGGTAAACAGATTTGGATTGCCTTACTAAAGGGTGTGTGGAAGGGTTTTTAGAGTTACCCCTTACACACTCTTGCCAAACGTGGAAAGACATTGGCATCTGTTGCAAAATGACAACAATGAACCAGATTACTAAACATATGGACAAAAAGGGAACGAATTGGATAAAGCAGCACAAACTATGAACTATTAAACTATCAAACTATTAAACGTCAAAATCTGAAAGTACTGATTGTGCTCTCTCTATCTGAACAATCACCGTATTTAGCCCAAAATGGATTGGTGCCTTGTTATAGGTGGCCGGTTCTAAAGCTGATAAGTTTATATGTTCGTTTGCCTGATAAGTGTTTTACTCGTACTCAAGAATATTATACTTCTACGACGTCGGGTGGGGCGATGGCAGGGGGGCGGGGGTTGCGGTTAGAACCCGGGGAAGGCCCACGACCAAGAGCTAGACTTGGCCTCACAGCGAGCGCATTGGCGAGTGAGATTGTGAAAGCCGCTTTGACGATTACATCTAGAATGCTGATAAAATGATATGACTTAACTTAGCAATTCCTTATCTTATACAAAACACAGGAGGCAAACAGGAAATTATGCCCAGATGAATGAAATTGTGCATTATAGAATGCTCGTGGGATAATATACGCCTACATTATATGAATCACCCTCGCCACCATTTTGTAGCATAGCAAAAACACAAAAAAATATTTACACTGTGACAAATTACACTGTAATTTTACAGAGAAAAGTCCAGGCAATCTTGTGACCAGTTCTTTTCACTGTAGATTTACAATATGTGCTGTTTAATATTTACATCCAAAATAGTATATTTCCACGTATACCATTGTAAATAATCAAATAACTCCATTGCAAATTAACAAAATCTACATATCTACCAAGAAAACCAGTGTACATTTACAGTGCAGTGCAATGTAAATGGTCAAACCGCTAGAGTTTTACAAACAATGTTGTAAACACACATCGACTAGAAAAAAATTACACCACATCGGTGCAGAATCGCGCTGGAAAATGGTGTAAAATGTTTACAACATGATTTACTGTAAGGATATACAGTGCTTAAGGCTGCAAATTTGCATTCAATTCTTACAGTGTAGCAAGTGCAACGCTAGAATAATGTATACATGCATTAATGAAGCATCCCACATAAAGCTTAAAAAACATACCTTTTCATGTTTTGTAATGCTGCTTAACCGAGATATCGCAGTTCAAAAACTCGAAAGCACCTCCATATTTACACTTTTAACCAATCACGAGAGAGATGTTTCTACACCTGCTTCTACTGAGGCATTGTTTTGATTTTGAGCGTGTATCCCTAGTTAGAATTTCAGATTACAAGTTCATTTATAGAATTATCAAGCATGTCAGAAAAAAATGGCTCCGCTGTTCAGGTCTGCTTTTATTCCTCTTCTGAAACAACTAACCTTATATTATTTGTTGTCTTAATATTTTCTTTTAAGCAGTAAACGTTTACGTTATGCGGGAATTTTGTTGTAATTTTTGGCAAAACTTAGCCTTAGGCCAAGCACCAATCCTTTACATGCTGGCGGGGATCTAAATAACAATT
This sequence comes from Liolophura sinensis, assembly GCF_032854445.1. Taxonomy (NCBI): domain Eukaryota; kingdom Metazoa; phylum Mollusca; class Polyplacophora; order Chitonida; family Chitonidae; genus Liolophura; species Liolophura sinensis. The sequence continues at coordinate 73,137,556 of NC_088300.1, forward strand.
TATCATCGTCTGGATACAATTGATTTTTCTTTCACCTCGTAATATTGTTTAGCAGAGTAGTGCCCCTTTGTTGGAACATGCGCTTTTGTACATATAGCTCTTGCACAGATTTGCCTTCTTTATGGTTGTAAACTTACAAACAGGTATTTATAGGGAGCCTTAGACTCACTCGCCTGGATATGGGAAGTACACCCAGGGTGAAGTCCGCAGGAGTTGTTTTCTAACATCAGTCCTGGCGAAATAGCTAGGGTGAAGTTTATCTGGTGGGAAAACGTTGGTCATTGTGAGAACGTAACACAAAAACCAGACAATCATAACGCTGAGGATTATCTGGAATAACAAGAACAATCCAAGATTTGAGAATAGGCTCGATACGTTCTATTATGACAATCAAAATTAAGATTAGAAATCAGGAAGCAGACCGATGACTCAAATATCGGATGTAATTTACACTCGCCTTATCTTTATTGGAACGAATTTCACAATAGTATAAATATTTGTTTGGCTGACATCTCAGTAATGTTTAAGTACACAACATGAATCACTCAATCATAAATATTTGTTTGGCTGACATCTCAGTAATGTTTAAGTACACAACATGAATCACTCAATCATAAATATTTGTTTGGTTGACATCTCAGTAATGTTTAAGTACACAACATGAATCACTCAATCATAAATATTTGTTTGGTTGACATCTCAGTAATGTTTAAGTACACAACATGAATCACTCAGTCATAAATATTTGTTTGGTTGACATCTCAGTAATGCTTAAGTACACAACATGAATCACTCAATCATAAATATTTGTTTGGTTGACATCTCAGTAATGTTTAAGTACACAACATGAATCACTCAATCATAAATATTTGTTTGGTTGACATCTCAGTAATGTTTAAGTACACAACATGAATCACTCAATCATAAATATTTGTTTGGTTGACATCTCAGTAATGTTTAAGTACACAACATGAATCACTCAATCGTTACACTGCTGTGAGGAATTCTGTTTACAATGAATCTGACATTATCAAGAATATGTGTAACCTACTCAAGTGTTAGCCTCAAAGGTATCGCATGTTCTGACATAAAACTTGTGGATATTTTCATGTTTTTCTTGCCCTTTTAATACCAAACATGTTTCAACCTGGGATATGGTATGCTATATCCAAGTTTCAACCTACCGGAAACACCTTAAATAGCGGGAAACGTGTCATTGTACAGCCTGTCTGTCTGGTGTAGGACGGCAGAGGGACGTGGATCTCCTTCATGAAAATGGTGAATACTATGATCAATCCGATAGTTCTACATGAAAACAAATTAAAAGCATTTTCAGCATGTTTTTCTCAGTTCTTTTTTATGATTTAAACTGATACCATGTTCAACATTTTTTCTCATCACTCGATTTTAGACTCCAAACATTCAGTGCACACCAATCTGAAAATATTCGTAATATGTGTTGGACACTTTGGATTTGCAATTTCTGACTTTGCTTTTTTGTGGGAGAGGGCGGGAACGATGTATTTGTTCAGCCTATTTCGCAGTAATACACAAGACACACATTTGATCAACACTTACAGTATTGTGATACCCCACTGGGTTGGGGCGTATAGAAGGACCACTTTAAACAGGGACAGTCCTATGAGGGATATGGTAGGTACGACTGTGATAGGACCGATGAATCTCATCAGGAAGCCGAGAGTCCCGGTGATGCCGAGCAGGAACTGTAGAAAGGAGGTCACCACCAAACTGCCCTGTAGCTGCAGATATAACGCAACAATGAGAACAAAAATCTTATGTTTCTGTTGGGTATAAAAAATGTCCTAACTTGTTTGCAAGTTCATCGATTTATATCACCTGTACAGACATTGAAGAAAAAGATGCAACAATACCTTCAGTTGACCGGCATACACCCCCAAAACTTTAAGAAGAATCTATGTGCATATTTCAAATCGGTTTGTTCATCAGCAAACTGTCACTCCCAATATAGTTCAAATTGAAGCCTTTTAAGAATATGGAAACTAGTTGTAGTTGCCTGTTTATTTTCAAACATACTCTATTATTTTCAAATTTGCGAGATGTCGTGAGTTGTGATGCCCTACAAACCTGAACCTAACCAGCGTATGTCATATTCAAGCCTGTGACCTCTATGGCCAAAGGTCGATTGGCTGAAGCGGGAGCAAGGCCATGGTCGAACAAGTAAGTGAGTGTCCCCACGCAAGAGTCTGATAACGGTTGGGGAGTTTTAAAAGCATCTGGCTCCACATTCTTTAATATAATCATAATATCTTTAGATGTCAAAGTCCAAGGCGATTATACTTTCATTCATTTATTTCATTGGTGCTTAATACCATTATATATTCAACATTTTTTGATTTATACTCTAACAGACAGTTGTAGTGGAGCAAACCGGGATGCCCCGGCAAATTGTCTCCAGCGTGTGACACAGGTACTACCAAGGGAAGGCAAGTGGTCGCTGGTCAACTTCAAGATCACGTGAAAAAACATCGTCAACGGCATCTTGCCACCAGGCCCCCAAACATTAGGAGCAAGAGTATTGGGCAAAAGCACTAGAGGGTAGGATGGAACGCATGCATGTTTCGTGAACTAGTTGTAAGGATTTAAAGGCAAGCACCTTAGCCGCAGAACGCACTGCAGGGATTATTGAAACTCTAAACATTCCAGAATAAACATTACAAAAAAGGAAGAAACGATCTGTAAAAAAAACAGACAGCGTCAAAGTACAATCTTGTGTTTTGCATTTGAACACATATTAATATTCTACTTGTGCAAACTGATATTTTTGACAAAGCGGGAAAAATTCAATTATTTCAATTTGCTTCGAATTCTCTAACAATATCATATAGTTGTGTTCCGGGAAATTTAAGCATTGTAAAATTTAGAGAGCTGTTTCATCCGGACGTTCAATTGAAAGTGTGAATTGTGTTGAAATACCAAACACTTTCGAACTTGAGAATGAGCTACATGTTGGAGGGCCAGTGTACAATACCAGTTAACGCAATGTGACAGTGATGGTGCAATTATCATGTTTCTATACGGACAATATGTAAAACTGATTACAGCAAACGCCAACATATGGTGTTCTACACAGAGGATATTACATTAAGTAAAATTTGAACAGAATGAATATAACCAGTAGAAACCTTATTTATGTTATTTAAACCTATTCTACCTATTGAGCTTTATTCACGCGATGCGATTTGTCGTCTCGATTCGTCGAATTCGACAAGTGGGATGATGATATGACAAGTCTGTTTTAAAAGCCGCGTTCAGGCGATGCAATTTGTCGAATGCTACAATCGCGAGAAAGAGAGTGTGTCTTACTATCATCCGACTAATCGAATCCGTAGGTTGTGCTGGATAATCGTAAAATCTGAACCTGCCTCAAGCTAAAAACTTGAATTTGCAGATGTGGAGAACAGGTATATTAATAAAATATTTTTTCCATTTTCTCTCTATTATTAACACAGTATTGAGAAAAATAGAATTTACAAGATTCTGAATTTTACTGTCCACCGCATTCAAATATAGACATATATGTTATATGTAGGTGCAGGAAGAAATACTGAATAAAGTAAATACAAACATCAAAAATCAAAACTGTTCGCTCACTTGTCGGAGTTTCCACAACATTGCTGTCTCGTGAACTGTATCATCGGACATTTCATTTGACGATACATTATGAAAAGATGAATTAAAACCTGAAACTAAACAAGAAAAATCTTTCAACAGTGAGGTAAATTAGTAAGTGTTTCGAGGTAAACATGGAATAAAGTAGATAAACATTTTTGAGACACGACCATCCATGTGCGGCAAATTGATACCTACTGACATGTTCAAATTTAGAACAGCTTAGCGCCTAAATCCTATTACAAGTACAGGTTTAAGGCCTCACGTTTTATCTGGAGCTACATTTTCCGAAGAATAACTGCATATTGGTGCTCGAATCGACTCGTCGACATTATTCAAGTGGAGATGATTTATTTATTTATTTGATTGGTGTTTTATGCCAAACTCAATAATATATCACTTATTTGACAAATGATTATTCTAGTCGAGGTACACGAATGATTAACTTGGTTCCTCATTTATAATCACTAAAAATGGATTAGAAAATGAATTTTAAGTTGACAGAATTGACAGGAAATATATATTAATAATCAAAACCATCAAATATTAAACAACATGGGAAATGGTTACATCTAATGTATGTTACAATCAACAAAAAATCTTATTTGGAAGGGCACTCTAAAAGCGTGGGAAACCCACGACCATCCAAAAGTTTCTGGAAGACCTTCCCGTACGGTCGGATGGAAAGTCAGCATGTGAGCCACACTTGAACTTACAGCGACCGCATTGGGGAGACGCTCCTGGGCCATTGCGCCGCGCTGGCATGCTAATCACCTTGACCAAAGATGCCCCACAAGTGGAATGAAAACAGAGCAAATCTATTTGAGAATTTTTGTCGAGGGCTATACAATCGCACGAAACAGTGCATGTTCTATTTTCATTTGTCTGAAATGTAATCACATCGTGTGAATACGGCTTAAGCGGAATACAAGTGGACATTGCGCACTTACCCGGACTCCTCACCACGGCGCACTGCCAGCTGGGAACAGATCTCAGCGCCAGCAAAGGCAGGAGGAAACTGTTAGAGGCACCCTGGAATATTGGCAGTCTGAAGCCAGAGAAAGAACAACACATTACTCCTTACAAAGAGATCGGAATGAGCTTCTGAAAATCCCAGTTACACCACTGGCGTTGTCTAATACTGTGAATTCATTTTAACTTTATAAAAATAGTCGATGCCAGTTAGTTCTCAGGGACATAATCAGAGGTGTGCGTTTTTCGTTATTCAAATGACTTTTATTATTTGTTGATCTCACCGGAGTTTGATGCTGATTAAAGAATACATCGGAATCAACAATGTGTACAGGGAACTGTTTGAAGCTGCCTGGAATAACCGTACATCACATGTATTTATAACCCCTTCCCTCAATGTGGTCCCAGCATCACCCCACTGTCGTCCATACAAAGCCACAAATGCCACATGCATATTGTACAAAATCAACACCCAGGGCCCGTGCTGCGAAGCAGTCGCGAACTGCACAATTTGCATGGCATCATACAGTGAAGAGATACGTAACCTTGGTAATGCTCTTCATGCTGCCTTCACTCCAAAAATTAATCTGTTAATGCTAACAGAAAGTTTGTTGTCTGAGTGATGCTAGAATGTACTCTAACACATTCTATTAGACTATTAGACTACCATCTTGTTAGTGTTAACATTTGATCTCCATCGTCAGCCAATCAATGTCGACCTGCAGGTTTAACTGTGTTTCTGTGTATTTCTCAAAAGTAGGCCTAGGTATATCATACCAATCCGACACCTCTGACACATTCACATTAACTGAATCTGGTGATTTGCGAGATCGGAATTATTTAATAAACTGGGCCAATCAAATTCGCCAGTGAAGCTATTTTTTCTCTATCGTATTCCCGTTTATATACCCGTACGAGGGAACGATTTTATTTTCAAACATTATTTATTTTATACATAGATTACAAGTAAACTGCAATTGTACATGGAACGCGACATTGCTAAAAGTGGAGTAACCTTATGAGGGTATAGACATTACCTGACGCCTATTGCTGACTGCAAGATGGTGCACAACCCACACATGAATAGCGTGGAGGAAAAGATGGTAGAGCGGATGTTGTCAGACACGCGTGCGCAAATCACCTCAGCGAGGGTCATGGACAATGAAAGAGCCCCAGCCAGAGCCATCAGCAGTTGCTGGAATGACAGAGCAGAAAAACGTCTATTCCTTCACATCATCGTTGTTTCATTTACGACAAGCGAATGAATGGGCCAAATCCGCTTACCTGTCTGTACATGTGTTTATATGGCGATGACTGGCATTTCGGTTATTCCTGACTATATATTCACTTTGACGATGGGAAAATCTGCATTGGTATTAATAAATTGATGAGATATGGAAGAAAGTTTACAGTTTATAGTTTTCAAAACTATAGCACAGGTTGAGATTAAGGACAGATAAACAAGTGCAGATAACCCCTTGCATGACCAGAATAAAGACCGTGCAGACTTCAGTAAGACATCCAGTGTAGAGCCAGATACTGAAAAGGGCTCTATTATCGATATGCACATCCCCAGGGTAGAAAAAAATAAGCAAACTATTTTCTCTCATCGGCTAAATACCCATCATTTATGAAATAGATGGTTGTGAAAAATATTTCTATGTAAAATTAAGTGGTTTATTTAATTATTACCATAATCTACCGAAGCACCTACTGAACCATTCACTGCCAGATTCTCAAAAAGAATGTACTCGAACCCAGTGGACTCTTTTATGATTATGTATACTAGAACTTCTCTAGTCGTGAATCCTGCGCATCTCTCCAGCAAAAAGAACTAAACTATTCCTGATTTTGGTGGACTGCTTATGAATAATAAATAATAGTACATGAGTTAAAAGCTATTCCCACATATAGAGGAATTAACATAGAGGGATATTTAGTTTGATTTATTTATTTATTTATTTATTTGGTGATTTACGCTGTACTCAATGATATTTCACTTATACTCGAACAGTTCACAATAAAACCCAAACCGAGGTAAAGTGACAAGAATCTAGACTTGAACGCTTACGTGTGGCTATCTGTCACACTCTTGCCGATGCTCCGGTTTTATTTGCTATGCTGTAGTCTTGTACTATTTTTGCGTATGCATAAATTTATGCATATGTCACTGTGGGTTTGACCATATGAGAAAATATGTTTATACCAATGATCAACCTCGGTACAAAGCTTAGAAAAAAGTTTTATGATTCTAGTATTTGACACTTACACATCACATGCAGATCATAACGGGCATTCCAAGTCGGTAACAGCGAGACCCATCACCAGAACACCTTAAAAGCACCAGGTCCCAAAGGAAGAAATGAGGATAATACATAAACAGCAAACAAATCTGGTAACATTTAAGAGAGAATCAGAAGGATAGTTTCAACTCTGACATTTCGCCTTGAAGCATTTGTTGGATCCTGAGGCTTTTGTGACGATTTCAATTAATGTAGAAGGTTATTACTGCAAAGACCAGTGTGTCCAGGATATGCCACTAAACACATTCACTACACGTTACTTAAAGGAGAAGAAAGCTAAAAATTTCGACATTATAGGCTGAAAAAGGCACATTTTTTTCTATCTGGTAGTGCCTGCTGCATAATTTTGCGATTTTTCCTCGCCATACACATAAAGCCTGAAAACGGCAAAGCTGGCATAAATCGCTGAGTCCATGACGTCCTCCATCTTAACACCCTGTAATTTATGCTGGGGGTGTGTTGCCTCTCAGCCAAAAGTCGTTAACACTCCCGCCTTGTTCGTGTAAACTCGAAACCTACGTCCAACATTCCGGTGTCCCGATCGTCAAGCGGAAAACGAACTATACTGTTCGCTACCTTCTGGGAAGAAGATTTCTACCGCAAATGTACACTGCACTTCGGCGGTTTCCGACAGCAATTCTTCTCCTAACACAGAGGACTTCAGAACTAGCTCTTTGGCAAAATGGAGTCACCCACAGCGGATTTTGGCGCTGATTCTATTTATAATTTATCAACTTGAGGTACATATTAGAATTTTTTATCGCATGCACCTGCGAGAAAAGGCATACTCTTTTCAGTGGTATTTGTTTGATATTTAAGTTTTCTTCTCCTTTAAATTGTTCAACGAATACTCTTCTAAGTAAATATAAACAGAGTCTATATGCATGGTGTTGGATAAGATCTGCACGTTGGACGTATGGGCAGTTGCCATCAAAACGCAATCGAGATATACTAGTAGCCAATGAATGAGAGGCAATATACTCAATATATAAATAAATGATGTGCTTAGAGCGTTCTTTCTGGCATGTGTAGAAACTATTCTGGGACTGCTTTTCCTTAAATCCGTGTTAATGTCCTACTTTATACGCTTTATATTGTGTTGAACTTTGTTTTGCACCCACCATAATTGACTTGGAACGTCCACTATGGTTGACGATCGGTCTACGACTGTCTGTTTCGACGCCTATAATCTGGTCTGGACCTCAGTAGCCAATGGGAGTAGGTCACAGGGGTTTCATGGAACCTGTGATTTTTTGCAAGCCAGTAACAATAAAGGAAATCACCATGTCAATGATCACCGTCAGCAAAGTAGAAAGTGTCAGTGTCTGTCTGTAGGTCTGTTATACACTGAATTCCGTTCAAGTGTAACAAATCATGTAATGGATAACAACCCAGAATGTCTGATTCCATTTGATATGATTGTTGTTTAACGCCATACTTAAGAATTGTCGGGGCCTCCGTGGCTCACTTGGTTGGCGCGCTAGCACAGCGTAATGACCCAGAAGCCTCTCACCATTGCGTTCGCTGTGAGTTCAAGTCCAGTTCATGCTGGCTTCCTCTCCGACCGTACGCGCGAAAGTCTGCCAGCAACCTGCGGATGGTCATGGGTTTCCCCAGGGCGCTGCCTGGTTTCCATCCACCAAAATGTTGGCCGTCGTATAAGTGAAATATTCTTGAGTACAGCATAAAACATCAATCAAATAAGTAAATAAATAAATAAGAATTGTCACTTATACGATGGCGGTCAATATTATGAGTGAATGAACCGAGGTGGCCGGGCTAAAGTAATAACGTGTGGCAAGTTACTGACGATCTTTATCTCATGTGATGTACAGATATATACACAGTGACACTGGTGGACGACAAGTGGTGTTCCACTGGCAAATGGTCACACAAGTTTTCAGGGTGTTCATTTTGTTTTGAAGTAGCAGGCTGCTGCCCAAAAGTATGCGGATGTTTGATGATCCATCATTGGTTGGGGGTACAGAACCTCTTGGAGTCTAGATGTTCTTTTTGTTACACTGAAAAATGGTCACAGAAGTTTTATTACACTGGCAAATAGCCACACAAGTTTTGTCACACTGACAAATTGCCACACAAGTTTTGTCACACTGGCAAATAGCCACACAAGTTTTGTCACACTGGCAAATATCCACACAAGCTTTGTCACACTGACAAATGGCCACACAAGTTTTATCACACTGGCAAATAGCCACACAAGTTCTGTCACACAGACAAATGGCCACACAAGTTTTGTCACACTGACAAATAGCCACACAAGTTCTGTCACACAGACAAATGGCCACACAAGTTTTGTCACCCTGGCAAATGGCCACACAAAGTTGTGACACGGGCAAATCGCCACACAAGTTTTGACAACTGCTAATTGTTAGCAAGGACCAAACGTTTTCACATTCTAAATTACAAGGCAGCCATTCTTGCGCCAAGAGCAATCGCTCAAGGTAGTCTCATTTTTGATTAGACGCAATGTGCATTTGTTTAAAAAACATAGTCAAGAGTAATCTCGTTGACAGAGGGATATCCTATTGTGGGCTCACGCGCCTGGCAGGGTCTCTCTGAATGATTTTATGCAATGAAGCGGAGATTAACTCATACAACAGGACTAAAAGCATTCATATTAACAGAACTTATCATTTAGCCAATGTGCATACATACGATATATAAAGGATGACGGATTCTGTCGAATTAGGCGGATTATTTCGTTGATCAGGTGCAGGATTACGCGGGTTCCAATGTATACACCTGTTTGTCGTTTTTCACTTTATAACTTCAAAAGTATAGACTTTCTTAGGATGTTAATTATATATAATGGAATCATGTACATATCCATCAAGTGCTTGAGTAAAATTAGCTGGATGAACATATGTGAACATGAATCAAGGAGTGTATCACTGCAATATATACATATATAACATTGGTATGCACAAAGGATTCAATATTATAAAAGTAAAATGAGTGAAAAGAGGCTGTGAGGCAATTGACCTCTCTCAGAATAGTCGGTAGAGGTCATTCAGTTTACTTGTGTGGGTTACAATCTTACTGAATTTCACAAAAATAGCTTTCACAACCATCCATTTCATAAATGGTAAATATTTAAGTGATAGAAAAACTAGTTTGGCGTAATTCTGCATCGGGGGTATGTCGAAATGTCTGGTCCCTGCCTCTACAGTCATTGTTTGCAATCGTTTTATACACGTCGCTCAATTACAGTCAATTGAATCTAAAATAGACTTAACAAATACCAAATGGGCAATTAGCAGTTACTTGTACATGCCTAGATGACTGATCAGAGAAAATGTTTTGCCAACCAAATGTAATCTAATGCCGGGTATAAACACTCGCGGACGCTTGGCTCGAATTACAAATATCAGGAAAGTGGGTCTCAGCGCATTAATAAGCAGTCCTATCCGACACAGCTGTCTGACACGACTATGTAAATGCACTCCGGCCGGAATTTCTATCCCACGAAGTAGCCCCATCCGACAAAGTAGTTCAGCCTGAATAGGTATCCCAATTGGACAAAGCAATCCGACCCGACTAAGTCGTATCGATAGTCGGACATAATTGAGTAGTCAAAGATGTATGATGCATGAGATAGCAGGATATTTATTTATTTGACTGGAATTTTACGCCGTACTCAAGAATATTTCGCTTATGCGACGGCGATCAGCATTATGGTATGATGAAAACGGGCTGTAAATGTAACAGCACGCTAACCACTAGGCCACTAGGTTATCATGGTGAACGTTCAATGGCCGTTCACCTTCCTGGGTTGAGTCATTGCATTTCTCAGAAGGAAATGTCAAGACAAATGATTTGTCTCGTGAAACAAGAAAGGTAAATGTACGGCTTAATGTCTAACCATAAGCCGCAAGGCCACTCCATCACGACGAGTCGCGTTGTGTGGAATTATTCCATAAGTATGCTCGGGTTTTTTTACATCGTATGTAACTATTTTTCAGTCATTTCTTTGGGCAGGGCAATTCCATGCCGTGACATAATAGATAAGCGTCCCAAAGAGTAAAAACATTCTAGCTCACTTTGTCGGGGTACAAGACACAGTTATTCAATTGCCCAACACAACAGGATTCTACCAGATCACGAATCTCTGAGAAAATCTATAAATGAACATCTGTAAAATAAAAAAAAATAAAAAAGAAACCCAATGTAGGCTTAAAGAACGCTCCGGGATACGGTAAGACAGTACCATATAAACTCTTATCGTCGTCAATATATAAGTGCTATGGTATGAAAGATATGAAAGAGAAATGAATAAGGCGTCTTGAACTGAGTAAGTAGTATACACCGTCGCTTTCGCCGCGCATTGGGGTGGCGTTAAAGAGATGGCGTCGTTTCGTTGAGCGCGGACTGAACGCTACGTGGGGTGAATAGATCGGTGAACCAAATCGGCTTGTAGATTATCGAGTGACGGGTCCATCGCGCCAAAACGGACCAATGGTTGACGTGTATATTCCAGTCCGAATTTCGTTGGAACCGCGTTGGTGAATAGTCCAAGTGGTCGGCTTGCAGAGTTTGGTGTTGAGTTGTTGCGCCCCAAAACAGGCCAGTGGTTGGGTTGAATTTTTCCGCTCCGATTTCGTTGATGTTCGCGTCGCATCCGTCATTGAGCGGTGGGCGCCACTGACCAATGAGAGCGTGTGAGCGAAAAGACGGGTTGTAAAGTTGGGTTGAACAGCGCCAAAAGTGACCAGTGGGCAACAAGCAGACCAAGAAACATAAGTGCTGAGGAAAAATTTGCCAATCGACGTGGCAAGCTACGGCTAGACCTGCCTACTCGACGCCAGACCACGTTCGCAAAGACGCTTTTTGAATAGACGCCGCCACTATGTTGAAACGTTCCGCTTTCGCCAACACTGTTATGCCAGAGCCTGCCGAGAAGAAGAAGGCGTTAACATGCCTGGAGACCGTGGACAAACTTCAGCGAACTCGACAACACCGGGGTTCGAATCCTACAAAAATACGCTGTCTGGGGAAGGCCAACTCGGTCGCGCATTCCGCCAGACCAAACCTATATCTACCCTGGCACACACGCAAGATAGACACGAGACCATGCCTCGCACCGGCCGCCAGCATCCTCGACAGCAGCAGTGGCGGCGGCGGAGGAGGCGAGGTCAGAGCACTCTCGCAGGCAGCGCCCTTGACTCTCTATGCGTTGTACTATGAGCCCGACAGCCCAGCGGCTTACAGCGGGGTCCAGCCCTTGCTGAACTCAGCCCGTCAACAGGGTTCAAAGGGTTCAAAGTGAGTCGGGCCCGCGTGTCGGCTTTGCTGGCCCAACAGAACACGTACACTCTCCACCAGTCCACTCAACGGCGCTACATTCGTAACCGGGTCGTGGTTGGGGGTATAGACAGCCAATGACAGGCCGAACTGGTTGACATGGGACAACAACCATAACCTACTTACCTGCATCAACGTTCTCTCATGTACGCTTGGGTCGGCCTCTACGCACCAAAGTTTTCTAGGTGGGCGTGTATAAACCTCGTTCTATGAAAACAATGAGATGACACTCGCATACAGTGTGTTTGACTTGTATTTATTTTGCCTTCACGGCAAGATATAAGGTCATGGTATAACAGTCGGTGGCAGTCAAGTAAAATGTCCAGGTAAGTGGTGCTTACACCGTCCGGTAGTACCTTACGCTTCCCGTCAAAATCAGTCAAAGCGTCTTTGTGCTGCGTGTAGGAATATATGCTGTTTCCCCGCATACGGATACCTCGGTTGACTCTACTCGTGCTTTGAACACGGAGAGGTATACGTCCTTGTTCATACCCCGAGCACTAACGCCTTTGCAGGAGAATTTGTCTTTGTTATTCGACTCCCCGCTGTAATAATAGTATGTCTTTCAGCAGAAGGTGATGATAGCATCGCCGGTCCTCTCGACCTTGAAGAGCCCCGAAGTCTCTGTAGTCGCGTCAGGACAACCGCTTGTCCCGCTCCGCTTCGTATGCTGTCGTAAGCTGTGGCTTGACCAAGGATTCCCAGTCCGGGTCAGACCAGAGAATGTATGCCGAGTCAGTCAGACCTTTTAAAGAACCCAGCCATGAAATCGTAGTAGAACTCCAACATTCGGAGATTGGCATACTGGTACACCATATACCCTATTAGTAACGGTAGGTTATAACGAATTGTCTTCTTGCTGCTGATAACTTCGAAGGTGTCGTCATCGATCTGGTCGATGGTATGGCACCGTAGCTCACCTTGGCGTGGGTGATTCTGGTGATACCCATGGTAGTGGTAATAGCAGCCGTGGAACTGGAAGACGGTGGGACGGCCGTCGATGTGGGCAACCCGTCTACCGTGAGTTGACTATCACCGATACGTTTCTCCGTGTGGTTGAGCCGGTGGCGGATGGGTACCCCAAGCTGGTGCGACTGCCAGTGTAGCCATTTTTCGGCCAGACGAGTCGCTGTGCCGGAGGGTAAAGAACTTCTCAAAGTCGTAATAAGCTCGGTATTGGAAATTCCGTCCTCGCCTTCCCAGAGGTACCCATGTCCGCAGCTCCTCGAAAATAGTGGTTTGGTTGTGGAATAAACGAATACTTGCGACGAACGGCGTTGGTACACGTCCGACCGTGCCTTACGAAACACTTATGGCACGGGGGTTGGAATGGGTCGGGCTGGAAGCCGCTCACTCGAATCTTCCAATTTTTCTTCTTCTTCCACTCGTCCTTCTCTGGACTTGCTACGACCCCGCTGCTCGAGCTGCCTTCGTTCCGTGGTGCGGGTGTGACCGGGGGCGGTGTTGGGGGTGTCGTCGCTGTTGTTGCTGCTGCGGGGAGGCAGTGTGTCTGCTGGTAAGACTGGTGAAGTCGGGGCTGGAGTGCTGGTTGTTGTCGTCGCTGCTGCTTCAGCGTGTCTAAGTAATAAAGAAGAATACCCATAGTGCACACACGGTATAAAAATAAAACAAAAAAGTCCTGCCTTTTTCACAGCGCGGACCCAACGACGCGTAGACTGGTAGATGGACGAACTAAGTGGCTTGGAGATTGTCGGGTGACGGGTCCGTGTCGCCAAAACGAACCAAAAGTCGATGCGTATGATCACGCGCAAATGACGTTGATATGAAATAATATGATTTACGTCATATGCTATACGATATGATATGATATGCTATGATACAGCATACCACAGTGAAGTACAGTGAAGTGCAGCGTAGCGCAGTGTGGCTCAGTGTAGTGTAGTACATAGTGTAGCCTAGAGTTGTGCAGTCTGTGATGTTATATAGTACAGATTGTTATGCAGTTTTGTCTGCTATTCAGTATACTGCACGGTACAGTATAGAATAACTATAGAACAAAATAGTATAGTATACTGTATAGTATAGTATACTGGTTGTTATTTCCTACAGCACACTTCCATGTTTTAAAAGATAGTGACCAAGAGAGATAATGCCTGGAGATAACAGAACATGGCTTGGTGCATGGAGTTATATATTGTGTATGCACTTTTTGTGGACCTCTCCTACATATTATTTGTGAATGCCCTCTATATACATAGAGTGCGAGTAACAAATGAGACTAATGTATAATGTAGCATTTTTACCTCCACCAAACGTAAAGTTGATCAGCGATGGCATTATTGAGATGTATGTCGTGTAGGAACCAAATGCCTCGTGTATATGACAAATGGTGTCCATACTGGTACATATGTATATAGTACGAGAACTCTAGTGAATCCTAGGTGGTGCTTTAACCTGAGAATTTTCTGTAGCGTCGAAATAATGTCTACATGCCTAGAAAGATAAGTACTATTTATTTGCTCGTTATTTTTTCATTGCAGAGTTTTCTCCCTTGACCAATGGCAAGGACAAATAACTCAGTAAGTAGCTTTTCGCACATTTATCAATAATTCATCATTCACTTCATCAAGATATTTATTATTTCTTATTTTCTGATGCCCCATGCTGCAATCAGAATTTCTCATTTCTAATTTTAGTATTCCCTCGTACTTTGCTATCACTGGACGCTTCCATTTCGATTGTCATGATAAACACTATATTACCACCTTTGTGTACCCTATGTGAGGATTAAAGAGCTAACGGTATTTCCGAACGGGCAAACGAGGCTATAAGTATCGGTCGGTAGCCGTTGGAAAATTGGTGCTTGCAGATATTGGTAAAAACTTTTATGCCGGTATCGTACATAGAACATTCACAACAAACTGCTCACTTTACACATGGGTAGGTTCGTTCTTTTGCCCGTGCGTCTGTTGGTGCCGGACCAAGTTCGCTCGTCGGGTAAACAACCTGGCGCACGTGTAGCTCGTGAGCTTCACTGCCACTCCCCGCAGGGCATGGGTTCGCTGATGCCTGAGCCAGGCGTGCCGTCCAGAGAATGTCCTGGCGCAGACTTGGCAAGCGAACTCACCCCTCTCCCAGGACTTCCCGTGTTCTCGACGTTCATGCCGCAGTAAATCCGCTCTCACCGATTGGTCAGTTTGGGTGCGATGGAGCTGTCCAACCTAACTTTACAAACCGACGTTCGCGCACGCGTTGGTCATTGGTCCGCCCCATCCGCCTTCGATTGGCGAACGCGGCGCGGTCCGCTTTGGCGGGCAACAGCTCAACACTAAACCCTACAAGCCGACCAAACCCACTCGTTTCACCTGTCTCTTCAACCCGGCATAGAACGTGGACTCAACGACACCACGTCACCTCAATAACGCCATTTCAATGCGCGGCGAAAGCGACGGTGTATACTACTTGCGTAATGTGGTAAACACTTCTAATCGTAACACATATTACTGTCGCTCGTATGCAGCTTACTGTGGAAAAAAGTGCTCTTTGTATATTCAATACTTTCCGTTTATCACGAACAAAACCTTTTAACGTGTTACCTGTACCAAATATTTAAACTCACCTGAAGCCCAAGAATGACACAGAGGTAAATGGGTGGTGCATGCTGTATACCGTAAATTAAATCACTTTTCCTGTTTCTGGCTCTGGACCGATCTTCAATGGGTATAGCTTCGTTAGGTCCTTGCAATGCTGTCGTGGCGTTCTCCTTGTCCTCCGCATCATTGGTAGCCTCGGTAAGATGTTCGGGATTCACCATCTTTCTGTCTTCGTGGTACGCCGAGTGTCTGGAGGTCCCTCGAACGGATAACTCCGGCACATAGAACACGTAAGGAGAGTACTCTTGGTAGATCGCGGAACTGGTGACCTCTTTCTAGCACAAGGTCACGTGGCTCACTCTTAAAAGTTCTTCGCTAGGTTTGAAGAAGAAAACTGAACAAGTGAATATCACTGGGCATGTACTTTAAAAAGTTACAACGTGGGAAACCGGATCTCGGATGAAAGTGACAGCCTACTATAGTGGTGATGGGACTAATGACTTGCAAATACGAGACTATATGGTGATGGGAACTAATCTGCTATAAGAGGAGACGTTGGTAAAAGTTGCACTACCGGTATAGTGGTTATCGTTTTTAGTTCAAAAGGGTAGCCGTGGATAGGAATGGGAATACAGTATCTTTTGAAGTTGAAAATATACAATTCTCCCCTAACGCGTCGATGTTAGTGGCCGCAGAATCATATTTTTGGCTGGATTCCTTCAAAAAACTACAACGCCTGTATCCACAGCTGTCACTGGTAGTTGTGTATTGTATTTGAGCACTTACCACACAGAAATTCCCACCGATAATCTCTCATAGGTTATTAGGGTTATCTCATTTTTCTGAAAGTTTTTTTCACACTCTTTGCTGTATCCCAGGCTCTTCAGCATAGCTAACATAAAAGTTCATTTTAAGCATTGTACCGGACTAAATTACAACTTTCCTGCGTCAGCAAACCAGAGTAAAATATATACGACACATTCAAAAACGCATGGGAAGGCGACAGTGGATGAGAATGCTTAGAGCGGTTTTGAGATGCATGGAGTGAGAAATGGCTAGTTCATTTTTAGTTTAACTAAATGGCGATGGGAATTATAGAATGGGAAATAGAACGGTGGGAGAGAGGGCTGATAGGAATTGTACAGTTGAAGAGAAAAATTAAGTACTCAAAGGCAAGGAATAATGGTGTTCATAGTGACTATGAGGTTATGAAATGGTAAATGGGTGTTGTGTTTAAAATGAGCGGCAGACGCTGAGGATTTGGCAAGCTATGTGCATGGAACGATTGTATGAGTATCAGTGGTGACACCGCGTGGCACACTATCTTTTCAAACAGATAATAACAGACTCCAAGGAAGGTCAAGGACAATTAAGGCATGGCGTGAAACCTTAGCTTCATAATACAACAGCAAATGAACTACAAGAAGGTCGTCCCAGAGTGATTTAAGCAGGCCTTGCCAAGAACACCGTTCAAGCCTATTTCGGTGTAAGATTGTACCGAAGACTTCCCAGCACGTACAGCATTTTAAGTATAATCTGTATGCGATATGTAGGCCAACACGTTATAGTATATTATACACGAGTTGAACTGGGTCAAAAGTTGACCGTTATACATCAGAAAGGACAAGTATGTATACTGAAACGCATTGAAAACGCACCAGAGGTAAAAAGTGGAGTTGACGCAGAACCAAATTTATTTGGTGTTGGCTGTGCATTACATTCACATAGATAAGTTAAAAACGCATTAGTCATCACAAGTGTCATTGGAAAGTACACAGTGTTAATGTACAGGAAATGAAACACACAAAAAGTCCAAAGACAAAGTCATTATCGGGTATGATCACTCCTGTTCGCAATGCATGTCACACTATGCCTTCTCAGAGACACTTATCAGTCTCTGGATATTAACATCTTGTCGGCTAAGTAAAATATTCTTCAGTACGCCCTAAAACACCAATCAAATAAATAAAGAAATACTATGTTGATGATGTCAATTAGCTCTAGAAGTCAGGCTATCAGCTTCTAATGCTGATTTCGGTTGTTTTACTTGATTGGTTAACGCAAGGTATAATAGTTGTTCATTGTTCAAAGGCGCACAGCTGCATGCATGAAAAAAACAGTGCCCATACCAAACCATTCCCCAGTGGCAAGTTACCAGTAAACATGTCACACATATGGTATTGGTTGAGTGCAAGAGGTTTCCAGGGATCTGCAAGTAATAGACCACACAAGTGGGTGCATGCCAGAGATCACTTCTTGCCATCAAGTTGAAAATTCCCTATCCAAGACTGGGATTGAACTCACGTGTCAGACAACCTAGCGATTGTAACCGAAGCACCTTAACAACATGGCCTTGATCCGGTCATCTTCAATGCAAGTTGCGATTGTTTCGTTAAACTGTCTCCTGTGTGAGAGGTGCTGGATTGAACGAAAAACAACAACAGTCACATGTGAACTAAGTGGTTTTCATTCCTAAGGCATCTACTCGCCTTTCACCTGTATGTAATGTATGTACAGAAAGAACATATTCAACACAAATACCTCAGCTATCTTGACTCTACTTCAACTTTCAATTGATTTATTTATTTATTTATTTATTTATTTGATTGGTGTTCTATGTAATACTCAAGAATATTTCACTTATACGA
Organism: Liolophura sinensis; assembly: GCF_032854445.1. NCBI lineage: Eukaryota > Metazoa > Mollusca > Polyplacophora > Chitonida > Chitonidae > Liolophura > Liolophura sinensis. Next base: position 73,156,006 of record NC_088300.1, read on the forward strand.
TGACACCCTGCATTAAGGTGGGAGGTAACTGGGCAGAGCCCAGGGGAAACCCACGACCATCCGCAGGTTGCTGACAGAACTTCCCACTTACGGCTAGAGAGGAAGCCAGCATGTGCTGAACTCACAGCGACTGCATTAGAGAGAGGCTCCTGGGTCATTACGCTGCACTAGCACATTAACCAAATGAGCCCCGGAGGTCCCAACTTTCAATTTTAAGATTCATGAGTAACAAAAAATTACTTTAACTATAGCAAAAGGCCTAAATAAATATATAATCAAGACGTACATTAATATCAAAATGCAATGGTAAACAGAAAACAAAAACAATATTGCACAAACATTTGTTCAGTCAACTGAAAAAATAAATAACAAAATATGATATTAAAACCAATATTACTGGCTCTATTGTCATCACATAATTCTTTACACTTGGCAATTCTACAACAGAATCCACTCCAATACAACCGGAAATAACGCACATCTGCTAATGTTTTAAGAACAAAGATCACAAAGTTCCTAAAACTTTGAATTCTTTGTGTCTGGCAGGCTGTAACTATATGTAAGCATGTAAGAACAAACAGGCCCCTGAACTGCGTAACCCAAAGTCTGCCATTACATTACCTCATTTAGTACTTGCCAGAGGGCAACGTGTGTGATTGTACAAGTGACTGTACGTGTGTACATGAACGTGTGTGATTGTCCAAGATAAATTGTCGAGCTAGACTGTTAATAATCCTGTTCAATCTGAACACCACTAGCAAACTTATTATCACAAACTACATGTATCAGTCTCTGAAAGCACATCAAATGAAGGCATACAAACTTTAATTTATCAAAATAACCTCACCAAAAAGACATTACACATGACATTTTTTGAAGAAGTAAAATAATCTGACTTCAACTGTACACTTATTGAAATTTGTCCATTTTCTCTCAAATATCTAACTGATATATTTCACGATTTCCTTAAAGATCAGAAATAAAACAACATTCTAAATCACACTGTTAAGGCCTAAGCAGAGAGGAAACGGGTCTTTGGACTACTGATTTAGTGAATTTGCTGATTTATTTACAAGTATTTGGTGAGTTATAAATACATCAACAAGAATCATGTCATGAGGTATTAATTTCTGATGTACCCCGTGACAATCCTATGGCACCCCTTGTCAATTTAACTTAAACACGCATTATCATCTGAGCAACGTATGATACTTGCTGGCACAGATAAACTCATTCTAAAGGCCAAAGCCCAATGAAAGTTTCCGCCATTGACTAGTTCTCCTGTCTTACCTTTAACACCGTACAAAGCAAAGCTGGAATTAAGCCGAGCACACTGACCAACAGACAATGGGCCAGGGTGGAAGTGGACCTTAAATGAGCCAGCAACACTCACCACTGTGCTATTATAAAGGGCACTTAATTACTGGCTACACTGTACTGATGAAAATACTGGACTGCAAGAAAAACTGAGCTTCAAACACTTATCTACTGGAAAAACAAAACTGCAAGAAACATGGAACAAACAGAACTGCCAGTCCACTGAACTCATGGAAAAACAAAACTGCGGGAAACATGGAACAAACAGAACTGACAGTTCACTGAACTCATGGAAAAACAAAACTGCGGGAAACATGGAACAAACAGAACTGCCAGTTCACTGAACTCATGGAAAAACAAAACTGTGGGAAACATGGAACAAACAGAACTGCCAGTTCACTGAACTCATGGAAATGCAAAACTGCTTGAAACAGTGAACACACTGAGCTGCTGGAAACACTGAACTGCTGGGAAAATGGAACTACTGTAAGCACTGAGCTGCTGGAAATCATGAACTCCTTGAAACAGCAAACTGCTATAAATAACATTATATCACTAAATGTGTCACATGTATAATTTACAACACTATCCAGTGCTTTTTATATTCCTAGTTCTACTCTCATAGGTTTGTGAGGAACGTTGACAATCCATTTGAGTGTAAACATTCCCAGCAGGTTAAGGTGCTGCATGATTGCAATCTGTGCCAAGAGAAAATTTCCATACTGGATAATTCTTCAAACATTGCATCGTTAACAAGTGATTACATTGTGGCAGTGGTTTGGTAAGGAGATTCAATACTGTCAAGGTTTTATACACAGCCCAGATCACTGAAATAGTTGCATGTTAATAGTGTACGATCGTTTGGATACAATTTTTTTGGCATACATGTGATTCTCTCTGTAAAACAAAAAAAAAAAAACAATATAAAATTTAACCAGCCTCAACTTGTGTGCAGTAACTGTGACAGAACAACAGCCACTTAGAGAGTAAAGCTCAAAACTACCTCTCATAAACTCTACTTAATCTGCTGGTCCATGATATAAATCAAGGTCATGTGAACATTCACACAATATACTCTGTACATAAACATCATGCCAAGGGAAGGTCACTCCTGATGTCATTACCGACAGCAAAGCAAGTCTGCATGGTTACTTCCCTTGTCATTACATGTTCTTCACTGTATGTAAGGAGACGGTTAATATTTTCATGTTTTGTGCCAGTGGTTCTGTTCTAAACAGCATCAACAACACCTGATCTTAAGCACTGACTGCCAGCATGACCTGTCTGTGAGGTGCTTAAAGTAGTTACACCTCATGCATTCTGTCAAGAAAAGGCTCTCATACTTAGTATAATGCCAAAACTTGTTACGCATTTCAGCAGTGATGCACAATGGTAACAGTGACTGACCATATGTATGGATTCATTGTCTAATACAATAACACCATCTTGGCTTAAACTCTGTCAAAAAAAAATTATACATATGACAAAAAAAAAATATATGGCCAAAAAAAAAAATAACATACAATGACAAGAATATGACAAGACAAGAAGTCCGTGTCAACAATAAAAATATCCTGGTGGTTTTCAGCAGATGTTGTAAAGGTTCACACAGGTTGAACTTCAAGCCTGTTAAGTCTCTAAATGCACGCTGAGGAGACTGGCAACATTTCACACACCCACCAATTCTTCCTGCTTCCTGGTTAACACTAATCTACACATACGGAAAATTATGTACGTGATAATTTCACATAATTGTCCTGATTTAATTAAAGAGGAGATCTTTATAACAGTGTAGTAGAGTGACGCAGCTGGTGGAGTAGAATGTTGTCGTGCGGACCACCTTCATGCGGTCAGCCCGCTCAAAGTTAGACTTGACCATCTCGTAATACTCCCCATCACTCAGAGTGAAGGATTTCAGCTGAGGGCACCGCAGTCTGAAAGTCAAATCAGAGGTGGACTGTGAATCCTTGAGTACCATGTGCTGCAATGTCAATGACATACAAAATACAGACACAATGTATCAGAGCATATCAGTGTGACCTTTAACTGAGGGAACGTTGTAAATGAAAAACAGAAGAGAACTGATGGACTTGAAAACCCAGAATTTGGATGGATATCATCTGCAACCAGGCCCAAGAATTCATTATTTAGGTTCAAAATAAACAGACATGGGGACAAGTAACGTGTAGAAGTCCATTCTGTTGCTTCTGGTCGTAACTTTTCACAACATCAGTAGGCAGAGAACAAGACAATATCCACTGATGCTTTGTTTTTCCCTTGATCAGTTATCTGATAACAAACAGGTCAAAAGTTCTGTACAAATCTGACAGGTAAAACATCTTTGATGTGTCTGGAGACCACTGTGTCCTAGTGAGCCAGAGTTATAAAATCCTATCTATTATCTCTCACGATGATAATACGTGTACACTACTGGCTTTGATATAGATAATAAACATGACTTTTACATTTTCAAAATGATTTCAACTCTGTCCAACAAATCACAACAAAGATACAAGTACAAGGGACTCAAGTGACATATTTTTAATTTAACTCCGACATGAAACATTTTATGTTATCCTAAAAATCTAGCAAGAAGCTGCTATGCTTCTAAACCATTCCAAAGGACACTTCAGACAAGCTGTCAGGGCACCACAGATCAGCCATCAAGACACCACAGACAAACCATCAGGACACAACAGACAAGCCTTCAGGACACCAGTGACAAGACATTAGGACACCACAGACAAGCATTCATTACACCATAAACAAACCATGAAGACACCAAAAACAAACCCTGAAGACACCACAAAACAAACCATCTGGCCACTACAAACAAGCAATCATCACACAACAAACAAGAGATCAGGACACCACAAACAAGTGATCAGGACATCACAAACAAACCATCAGGACACCACAGACAAGCAACAAGGACACTACAGACATGCCACAATGAATCACAGACGTCACAATGACACCACAAACAAGCCACCAGGACACCACAAACAAGCCATCAGGGTACCAAAATAAGCCATTAGGACACCCCAAACAAGCAATCAGAACACCACAAACAAGCCATCAGGCTCTACCGACATGCCGCAAGGAAACCACAAGCAAGTCACCATGACACTACAGACAAATCATCAAAACACTACAGCCATCAAAAACCATCACAACCAAACTAACTACTACAACACATAAACTGCTCGGACATCACATAGAAGCCATCAGGACAGTACAGACAAGTCACCTGGGAATCGAGAGAAGCAACAAGGACGCCACAAGCAAGCCTCAAGGATGCTACAAACAAACCACCAAGACATGACAGACAAGCCTTCAAGACACCCCGTACAATCCACAAAGACACAAGACCAAGGAAACAACAGACAAAACACCAGTAACAAGGAACAATGGGCACTGCATACATGTGAAAGCCACCAGGACACTACAGACAAGCCACCAGAGCACAAGCCAAGACACAAGCCATCAGGACAAACCACCAGACAAGTAACTCAGACACTCCAGGCAAGACACATGACACTACAGACACAGCATTAGCTTGATACTCTACCTAATGTGATCCACAAACTTGTTACTCTTGTCACTAAATCGGATGGTGTCAGGGTCCCACTGGATCTCAAGTCTCTCCAGCTGAGGGCAATGCTGGGCAAAGCACTCCACAATCTGGTCAATATGGACACGTGTGTTAATCCTCAGGAACCAGCCGTCTGCAGTACCCAGGACACAGATCCTGGGGAAAAAAAGATGTGAATATGTCAGGGAGTGCAACAGAGAGTATTTGTCATACAGAGACACAAAGGGAGAGAATCAGTGAGAGGCAATTGAAAGCCCAAAAAGGGAGTGAATCAGTGAGAGTGCAACTAGGAGAGACAATCAGTGTGAATTCAACAAAGGCAGTGACTCAGGGAAAGACTGCAACAGACAGAGATTCAATCACTGAGAAAGCACAGAGAATAACTTAGTGAGAGTGCAACAAGGGTAGACAATCACAGTGCTACACAGGGAGACAATCAGTAAGAACGCAACAAAGGGAGGCAATCAGTGAGAGCGCCACAAGGAGAGACAAGCAGTGAAAGTGTAATGGGGAGATTGAATGAGACAGCACAACAAGAGAATAACTCAGTAAGAGTGCAACAGGGAGCGAGAATCAGCGGGTAAAGCAGATCATGAGTGAAATATTTATTTGTTTATTTATTTGATTGGTGTATTACGCCGTACTCAAGAATATTTCACTTATATGACGGCGGCCAGCATTATGGTGGGAGGAAACCAGGCAGAGCCTGGGAGAAACCCACGACCATCCGCAGGTTGCTGGAAGACCTTCCCATGTACGGCCGGAGAGGAAGCCAGCATGAGCTGGACTTGAACTCACAGCAACCGCATTGGTGAGAGACTCCTGGGTCATTACGCTGCACTAGCACGCTAACCGACTGAGTCACGGAGGCCCCATGAATGAAATAAAGAGAGATCACACGGTAAAAGTGAAAAACAAGGTAGGGCAGTGCAGGAAGTTTAACGAAGAGATTCAAAAATGGGAGTGAAACACTGAATGGAGCAGAGTAGAGAACGTGTTAAGAGAGAATACACCACTTAGGAAGAGCATTCAGGGAAGAGGGTGGGATAGGGTGCAGGAGCAACATGAGGCAGAACAATACAGGGAATGAAATCAGGAGGAAGACAGGTAACAGAAGTAGTTAACCCTCAAGAGAGGACAACAGAGCAATGATCAATGGAGATACACAAGATTAACCCATGAAGTGAAATATAAGCGGTTAAGGAATTATCTGATTTTAGTACTGCTGTAGTTGGTGAAATATTTGGTGAAAATTGTATGGCACAATAATTAATAAATTCTACCGCACTGATTTCAAAGAAAAGGTATTTAAAGGACATTTGGTCATGACAAAACAAAAATCTCTAGGCGTATTCAAATGTCAAGGAAAATTATTCCTTTGCTCTCTTGCCCTTCACTCTACTTTAATGGCTCTGTGACTAGTTTACCAGGTGTTATATATTGTTATTAAGGTGGATCAAAAACATGTGGCTAGCGTATCAATAATGTATGACCAGTCTCTACAGTCTGTGCACACTGACATGAAGTATCACCATGGACTCCCTCATAATCAATATCTAACATGGAAGAAGGACAGAGGGTGTCAGGTGTACTTCAAAAAGATTTGCAGCAGACAGGTCTAGCTATTACTGCCACAAGCAAGCCATCGAATATTGATTGAGCCTTTCAGACTCTGTCTAGTATATGTCCAGTACAAGAGAAGTATACAGTAAATCAAACCTACTAGTATCTGAGCAATTCAAACACCTGTCAACATCACCTACAAGTACATGTAATCATCATGGACAAGTACAGGCTAATAGTTGCAGGCACCATTTCGTATGCTAATTAAGATGTTTCTGCTATTACCATTAAATCTGTAACTTTATTTTTGAGAAAAGCACAAAACTGGATGTAGAAAATTCTACAATTTTACATTTTATCCTGGAGAAATTATGCTTCATATTGTTGAGTCTACAATAATTAAACATCTCCCATGTTACAGTAAAACAGTAAGATTTTAAAAAAATTATATACAGCTGTTCCGAGAGTAAGTAAGCCTTAACTGCTCTTTCACTGCACCTGATAAGCAAACCGAAACTGGAAATGCGCATGTATGTTATCAAACATCTAACTGTTACACTGTTTATACACAAAGGATGCTGACCACTATGACAATTGACCATATGTATGCTTTCTTACCTTCAATCAACTGTGTTCTATGTACAAGTACACCAATTTTGATTCAAAGCTTATTGATTTATGATAACACAGTATAAATATATATGTATCCTTCATGAGCAGTAACACAAAGTATCTCTAACGCGCAGAAATTAGAGTTGGTAAAAATGTTGACAAGACAAACAGTAGACACACACATCGGGTCATACTGTACACAGACTGTAGCACATGAATCATTGGTGTGTGTGCTATACCAAGACTAAAGGTACACAAACATGGTACAACTAATTCAATGTAAAAGTTATTTAAGACTGAGAGAAAGCTGACTTAATGACATAGTGGTGAATGCCTCCTCTGACACTTGAAATTCCAGTACTGGATGGTATAGTACTATTATTGGCTCAACACAGCTCTGGTTTGACCTGAAGATAGCTTTCCTCCCTGGCCAGGGTTATTTTCAGCAAATATCAGAACCACATACAATGTAGCCTAGAGCCTGTGCCTCAGGAGCATATGGCCTGTTACCTCTATGTAACCCTCACAAGTAACAAGCTATAACTCCAAGTACATCTTTGTGGCCACAAAGTTGAGCCACAACAAGTTGATGGCATGCACGGATAGCTCACATCCAAGCATATTGTCAGTCACATTGTATTATCAATTAAGAACTGTACCTTAAGAAACTCATCTAGCGGTACTTCATTTTGTAACCAAACAAAATTAACACTTACATGTAATTTGCCAATGATCTGTACACTAATTTGAGATATAAAAGAACACTTACGTATGCCTAACAGTGGATGAAAGGATTTTCTCACATGAGAAACAGCCTTCCACCTTAATGCACAGAAAAGGTTTTGCACAGCTATGAATTTTGTGGGTTTTCTCTATGACTTGAACAATGAAGTGACAAATATTCTAGAGTAAACAAAACATAAGAGTTCAAGTGTTAGAAAAAACCCACAAAATTCATGGCTGTGCAAAACCTTAAAACTCATGCTGGAAAGAGTGTTTCCTGTTTTGTTTACTCTAGAATACTTGTCACTCCAAACAATGTTTCCAGCTTGAGTTTGATTTTATTGGCTTTTAGCACAGTATCAAAGAATTCTTTGCATAGAGGAAGCAATGGAGCCTCAGGTTGATGTAAGCCATCTGTCTCTATCAGTGTTAAAGTGGAGAAAACATAAAAGAAGAGTGGCGAGAAGTTAGATGTAAATGTAGTCTTCAATATATTTATCTATGATTTTTTTTGAAGAAAAAGATACTTAAAACTAATTTTTGCATGGTGGGTATTTGGAACCACCTCTTGGTATATTTTGTCTTTATGTAATATTGTTATAAATCAGGATATAAACATCTTTGATACATTAATTTACACCAGAATCTGGTCTTTTCAGCTTATAAATGTGTTCAACCTAGATTCTGATCATTTTAAAATTTGTAATATATTCATAAATATTCTCACAATTTAGATTCAATGCATGTGTTTGGATATGAACAAAAAATTCACACATAAGACCATAATATACCAAAAGGTGGTCCCAAATACCCACCATGGAAAAATATTTTCAAATATCCTTTCCTCCAGAAAGAACCCCCCCCCCCCCTCAAATATATGTAAAATATGTTTTTGTGCTCTTTCATCTGATTTTGGCATCATTTTTAAATTTTCTTCCCCTTTAATGTTTTTTAACATTTATAAATTTCATTACTTGATGTTTTACGTG